>NW_023270314.1:12878970-12936627 GCF_011800145.1 Mirounga leonina
TTCCTTCCTTCCTTCCTTCCTTCCTTCCTTCCTTCCTTCCTTCCTTCTCCTGTCAAATACCAGTCCACTGACCATACTTAATGGGGAAAAGTAAAAAAAAGTCATACATAAAATATACATTCAGAGACATGGACGCTGATACATCAAATAAAAGGATGTGGTCTAGGGCGCCTGGGTGGCTCAGTTGGTTGGGCAACTGCCTTCGGCTCGGGTCATGATCCTGGAGTCCCAGGATCGTGTCCCGCATCGGGCTTCCTGCTCGGCGGGGAGTCTGCTTCTCCCTCTCCCGCTCCCCCCTCTCATGCACTCTCTCTCTCTCTCATTCTCTCTCTCAAATAAATAAATAAAATCTTTAAAAAAAAAAAAGGATGTGGTCTAGATTTTCAATTAAAACAATTAGACAATAAGCTGAGAATCTATCTGGCCTCAAGAGTTCCCTCAGGAGTTCACAGATGTGTCTTCAAACCCCAGACAAACTGATCATTTCTGGTCTGAGCAGCAAAGTCTAGATATACACATCATTACATGCATTAGAGCCCCAAAGCTCTTTGAGTAATCTCAAAAGCTTTTCATTTGGTTTGGAAACAGAGAGAAAGAGATAATTAGTCATCATCTGCTTAATCTTCAGTGACAGAGATTGGTCTGACTGGCCTGACTTACTCCTGTCTTAATTCTTTCAAAAGCAGAGGAAAGACGGCACTGTGCTGTGGAACATTCCTTCTTGAGTACTCTAACCAGAGATCAAAGCCTGTCTTCCCCCTGGAGACCCAGCGACATGTTTTCCTCCATAGAGGATTTGGAGCAAGGTGAGTTGTGTCCGACTCATCTACATGTAGCCGTGCCGGCCCTGACTCTCCTAGGACTCCTAACTTCCTTCATAGTGACAGATAAGGTCTAAATCACAAAGGCCCCATTCCCCACCTGCTTAGTCATGGGAATTCCAAACTTCCCAGTGAATCCTGGCAATCTCCAGGGGCTGCTTCTGTGTTCTAAGAATTCAGCTTGGTTTGTATTTGCCATTCATTGACTTTGGGCTACCTAGTTCCTTTCTCTTTAGAGGGTCTCATCTCTTCCTGCTGGTGGGTTCCATGGTCTCTCCTCCCAATATTCTATTACCAATTGCTTGACAAAAACAAAAACAAAGATCTTCCCAAGGATAATCAATAATTTGGAGTACATTGAAAGACAATCCAAATCCAGATGGAGAAGAGAGATGTCTACACACAATAACAAATGAGCCAATATTTAGAGTGCTTCTTATGAGCCAAGCTCTGTGTGATTTAACTTACTTCTTGCTACCACTTTATGAGTCGTGGACTCTTATTAACACAAATCTATAGATGAACAAACTGAGGCATAGAGAAGGTTAAAAAATATTTTGTTGAAGTCACATTTAGTAAGAGGCAGAGCTGGGATTTGAGTCCAGGAAATCTGGTTGAAAAAGCTAGGCTCTTCACCATGATACTGTATATCCCCTCTATCTCCTAATGAAGTAAACATCATCTGCAAAGATGCACCTTTATCCATTGTTAAGATAACATGCTGCATTATCTTTTCAAAACTTTTGCCTTATTGGAGTTCAAATTTCTCCATTCCAGGGTGTTTACTCTCCACTTGCACAACTAACAGAAAACCACAGGGATGATCTGCCCCAAAGATAAAGTCTCCACCTCTTTGTGAAATGTAAATTATTCTGCTCAGAATCCTTGCTCTTGTCAGTTATATTGGTTTTTTAGCTTCTGTCCTCACCAACTAAAGAAGGTCAAACTTCTCCCTGCACAAAAGAAAGCTCCTGTGTCATGAGGCAACTGTCCCATTTCATTCCAGTGGACTTGGTTTCAAGTTTTTAAATCCCTTCTTGACCATCCTTCTTTGGTGGAGAATGCTCAAGGTCAGTGTATGCAGCCACTAAGATACATGCTTTCTCTGACTTGTTTGTCCCCACCTCTTTGAACTCTTATTGGTTTTACCTTCTGTCCCAGGAGTCCATTCTTGGTCTGCCTCTTTTCCCACTCTGACCATTCCCATCCTTTCAGATGAAAACAGGATGCCAATGTTTCCCAAGCCCAGGTCTTGAGTTATACCTCTTCCCTGAATTCCTCTTGAATATACTAATCTGCCTTTAGGATATCTCTACTTAGATGCCCCATGGTCACCTCGAATATAGCACAACCACCACCTCAGGTCATTGCACTAGCTCTTTCTCTGCCCAGAGTGATCTTCTACTAGACAGCTCAAGCTCTTTCCCTCACAGCCTTCCTTGACCATCCTCTTTAAAATAGTAGCATCCCACCTCCCACACTCTCTCTGTCTGTGTCTGTCCCTCTCCACTAGAATGTAAGTTCTATCAGAGCATTGCCTTTTATCTGCTCTGTTCAGGATTGGAACAGTGCTTGGCATATTGTGGTCACTTGATACATGTTAGAAGAAAGAAGGGAAGGAAGGAGGGAGGGAGGAAAAGGAGGAAGGAAGGAAGGAGCAAATAATGAACAAACCATCTCCTTGTTCCCATCAAAGGTCCTCCCAGCCCCAGCCATTCTGTTTCCAATGTAGCAATCTAAAACGCACATCTCATCATATGGGTCATCATTTTAAAGAAATCCTTCAAATCCCTCCTGTACCCACAAATACTTAGCCTGGTACTGGTTTTATATTCTGCCATTTGCCATCCTCACCAGCCTTATTTCTGACCACTCCCATAAGCATCCTGTGCTCTACCCAGCATTTCCCAAATAGATGTGCCATGAACAAATGGTCCTGTGGAAGGTGAAATCTGGACAGCTCATCACACTGTTGAAAGATAAACTGAGGCATATTAAATTTTTTTTAATGTTTTATTTATTTATTCATAAGAGTCAGAGAGAGATAGAGAGAGGCAGCGGCAGAGGGAGAAGCAGGCTCCCCGCCTAGCAGGGAGCCCGATGCGGGACTTGATCCCAGGACCCTGGGGTCGTGACCTGAGCCGAAGGCAGACGCTTAACCATCTGAGCCACCCAGGCGCCCCGGCATATTAATTTTTTTTAAGTTTATTTGAGCAAAAATCAATTTGAATTGCACAGTGCCAAATCAGAAATAGTTAGGAGTGCTCTACCAATGGAAACCAGGGGCAAGGTTTTTATAAAGAAGATATGGAAGCAAAGCAAGGAAATTATTTGATTGGCTCTGGCTTACATTATTTGGGAAAGCCTAGGTGGTTGTTTGTGGTTGGTAGCTCTTCTTACCCTAGAGGCATTTACAGGAATTGCCTGAGGCGTAGGTTTTGGATAGGTAGGCTACTAAGGCATCAGAACCACAGGCTACCGGCCTCCTTGTTTGAGTCCTTTAACAGTACTGTATCTCTGTGGTTAAGAGTCACAAAGCACACTGGCATATTAAGAAAATCATGTCATTAATAAACCAGATCAAGCATACATTTAAAAAAGAAAGCTGCTTAGGAAACTAAAGTTTGTTCAGTCCAGGCTTCTCAAACTTTTTTTCCAAGGAACAACTATGAACGCAGGTCTCACGGAACACAGTTTGGGAAACACTGCTCTATAAGACCCCTTACAGTTTCCTGTGCAACCTAGGCTCCCTCATTCTCCCGTGCTTTACTTTTATACTTCCTGTGTCTAGAAGGCCCATCCCTCTTCCGATTGCTTCAAGAATTTCTATAACCCCATCCTATAATGCTTAATGCAGGTTCACTTCCTCTGAAAAGTCCCCTCAGGGAGAATTCATCACCCTCTCCTTGTGCTCTCCAGCTGGATCTGTGACTCCCCTCTATCATAGCACTCACCTTGTTTATTGTTCCTGCTTATTTTCTGGATCCTCCACTAGACTGTGATCACCAGGGGCCTGGGGGGTCCTTCAACTCCATACCCTCCGTCACTATTCTGGTGTAAAGGACACTGTAAGTGTGATAAAGGAAGAGTCTCTTTGGGGGACGTTACATGGAAATTTATGTCCATGGTATCAGACATGAGGAGTGGGGTAGATGATGAGGAATGTGCAAAGAAACATTGACTCTGAATCAGTTATGTGAAGAGCGTTTTACCTCCTTCTGTGGGAAGGCATACGGGAAAGAAAAGATAATCGCCCACCGGGAGGTGGTCTGGTCTGGACCAAACCCCCCTGACTAAAAGGCATTCGACACTCTGAAAGTGACTTAATGGGTCTCAAATTCCTAGAATCAATAATTTTCATTGTTGCCACTGCCTGCCTCTGCAAATGGGAAATAAACAGCCCATCTCCAGCGCAGTTAAAACACAGATGCCTCCCAAACCACACGTTTGCCCTGGAAACCTGTCACAGTCATGCCAGCTGCTTGTTTTTACTTTCCAGATTCCAACCACAGACAAGGTGGCTTTTTTGTTCTAGAAAAAAAAAATAGCCTAAGGACACAAGCAAAAAATAAACATGTGATCCTTTCCAATTTAATAATGAAAAATGTGACATTTACTTGCAAGTTCATATAAAATGAGAAGACAAGGAGTTTGGGTCATTCAGCTTCATAGCATCCAGCATCTGTTCCAGTGCATGGAACATAGCAAGTGCTCACAAATGTGTGATAAATTAGTATCTGTAAAATGTGTCAGATTAGAAGATTTCAAGAGATGCGTAAAGCAAGGATATAAACCAGTAACCTTGCAAGGTTGTCTAAATGAGAACTAGTCCTGGCTCCCAGTCAACAAAGACTGAGTTAGGTCAGTGCTTCCAGCTTTGTGAGTGTGCTGTTGGACTATCAGGACCAAGTAAGGAGTGGAAGCCACGGGAGGGAGGTGGAGATCACTGATGGAAGTGTCTTGCCATTCAGCTGATTGATAAACCAGCTTACTGAGCTACCAGCCTGAAAGCTCTGTGTTTCCATGCACAGTGATTAGCTGTGCTCCCTGCTTCTTTTAGCCACCCCTATTCTAGGGTTCTCTGTCAGGTGCACATAAAGAGTAATGATTTCTAGGTCTTCCAAAGCCACTTAGTAACTACGTTGTCTAAAGAACTAGGTGGGAGACAGTGATCTCTCATCAGTTGGTTTCTTTTGAAAATTTTAAATCAATTTCAAATGACTGGGGCTGACTCTGCTCTTACCTTCTTGGTGCTGCCCAGGAAACAATTCTGTCCTGTAATGGCACCCAGATCAGTTTTCTGCTCTTCTCTCCCCTGTTCTGCGGTCAGGAAGGCTCACTCCGGTGACTGCATCACCTGGGCTGCTCTGCCCTCTGACTGGCAGTTTTGTTTAGCTAGTGAGAGGCCCCAGCGGGACATCAAAACATAGGAGAGGGAAGCAGTCATACATTTCTTCCTGACCCTCCCAGCGGGTGGCTGTGATTTTGGCAGTGGTCCCAGGCTGCTATGACCGCAACTCTTTCCACAGCTCCAGTCCCCCTTTCCTTCCTCCTTTTGGCCAAGGGGTGGTAGTGGAATCCCACAGTGAGTTGTCTGGGGCTGACCTACCATTCCTTGTTGATCCCCTTAAACCTGCCCCCCACCCAGGCAATAGTTTCTTTAGTAAATTATTTTCAGTTAGACATGAGTGTGCCTTCTGACTGATACACCATGTTAAAGAGTTCCATTTTTATCCTAAGTATATCAGGAAACCATTGAAATGTTTTAAGCATTGGGGGAAGAATGTGGGAAAAAAAGTCATAATTAAATTTGAATTTCAAAAATCTCACTCTGGCTATGGTTTGAGATATAGATTGGAAAAAGATGAGAGTACATATGGGTAGGTCAGTTAGAAGATTATCGTACTGGTCCAGAGGTGAAGAGACAGGGGCTTGGACTGGGGTGTTGGTAAAGGTGAAGATGGAGGATTCAAGAGATGTTTGATTGTAAAATCAACAGAAGCTAGCGATGGGTTAGATAAGGAGAGAGGGAGGGAGGTGAGACATTGAGATGTCAAAAGTAACTCCTTGTGGGAGGATGGGTTAGCCTGGTGATGGGTATTAAAGAGGGCACGTTCTGCATGGAGCACTGGGTGTTATGCACAAACAATGAATCATGGAACACTACATCAAAAACTAATGATGTAATGTATGGTGATTAACATAACAATAAAAAAATTTTAAAAAAAGTAACTCCTTGCTTAGCTTTTGATCATGCTATGTGATAAGAAACGTAAATGGAAAAAAAAAAAAATGTAAATGGAAGGCCAGCTTTCTAGGATAATGCTCATGAGTTTGATTTAGGACCCGTTCGTTTTGAGTTGTCTTATGATATCTCAGTAGACAAATAAATGCACAAGTCTAATAACTCAGAGTAGGGGTCTAGACTTGAGATTTGTATTTGAGAGTTGTCTCTACATAGCTGTTAATTAACCCTGTGAATTATGACCCCTGGGAATGAGAAATGCCTCCATGTTCCAGATAGAAATGTTACTGATACCTGTTAAGAGACCCTACAAACGAAGACAAATGAACAAATATATGAAGTGAAACTGCCAGTTGGTTTTTTTATTTCTCGGGTCAGATGCATGCATTTAAATACAAATATTAAAAATCTAAAATAATAAAAACATTATTTTTTATTGAGTACATATTTGATCATGTTTTATTTCCCAAGTCTGATGCAAAATGTTTTTATGCCTTATGAGAAGATGCATGCTAAGTGAACAAAGTGATATACTTATGTTCTCAAAAAACTTTTTTTTTTACCCTGAAGTGCTGGTGGTTTATATGGCACACATTTAAGTTGAGTTGTCATGGTAACTAACTGCAGAGGATTGCGATCCTATTTGCTCTATTATTTGTGCCATGTCCTAGCAGGATGACCAAGGTTCCTATCTGCCTCACCCATACCCAATTCAAGACAACGTCTTCTTGATCCAGAATCCTTTCTTCTGCAATTTCCCGAGAAACTTTGCTAGATTCTGTAGTCTCTAAGAATATTTACTGAAAATGATCATATTGTGGGATCTCATCTTCATCCATCTTATAATTAAAATGGCTATAGCTGACCAGGTAGAACAAAAATATCCATTTTTGTCAATGTAAACAAACAGGGCTACCTTTGGCACAACAAAAGACATTGCTTTAGTTATAAAGGTACATGCATTATATACAGATACGTACATGTACTGAAACATCACATCAAACAGTGCTTGCTTTTGCCATTTGCAATCTGCTCTACGATTTTCTATTCTATCCTACTCAGGTTTTTAAAATGCTGATTAAGGTCCACCAGCTTGACCTCATAATTCACTCTTCGGTTAAGCCTCCAGGTTGCAAATTGTCCTCTAAATCCTAGTTCCTCCATCAATTTTATGGTTCTCTGCCTCACCATTAATGCATCCTTGGACTCTCACAATGAAAGGAGGAGATGAATGACTGGCGACATAAGCAGCTATGGGAGGATGCAGGTGTGTGCGTGTGCGCATATACACATGGGTCTTTGTCACAGTCCGAAGCCACCTGTCATTCTGTCCGCTCTATGGAAGTTGGTTTTGTTATATCAGACAGGAATTTTTGCCTGGGCTTACATACAAGAGAATTTGTGTTTCTGCTGAGTAAGGGGTATGTGTTTAAGTTTAAAGACAAAGTACATAGTGAGGATGACCAGGTTCCCACATCCTTGTTGGCTGCCAGAAACTTTGAGGCTAACCACAGGGGTGCATTCTCTTCCTTCTAGATCCAAGTTCCATTCTTATCCTTATTTTTCCCTCCTCCCTATCTACATGCTATTTCATATCTTATATATCTTTGAAAACCACCCCAGAATTCTTTTCTTTCTGAAACATTGCAGTCTATAAAGGAGCGAGGGGTATAAAGAGAAATGGGAAGTGAAGCAATAAGGTGGTTGAGAACATGAGCTCTGGAGTCAGGTGGCTTGAGTTTAGCTTAATTCCTGCCTCTTTCACTTACTAGTGGGGACCTGAAAGAGCACCTTACTTGACCTCTTTATGCGTTGGCTTACTCATCAAGTAAATAAAGGAGGGAAGGACATCTCTCTCAAATGCTTATTGTGAAGAACATGAGGTAATGCATGTGAAATATTTGGCAGAGTTTGTCGTGTACAGTAAGAGCTCAATTACTAATGTAAGGTTAGCTATTGTAAAAACGAGTATGCTTGAGTTTGTTCATGCCTGTTTCTGGACTCACACACACACAAACGCTTGCATTGTTCCAGTGGCATGTGGACACGCGGCGTGAAGAAACACTGACAGCCCTCTAGTGATCCAAAGCTGGTGGAATGTGTAAGGAAATGGTGTTTTCATGACATCCTAGTGCCCTCCGAAAGTTCACATGAAATTTTTGCCAGCTAGCTATAGTAGTCTACTGAGCCGTCCTTTAGGGAGTATCACAGACTGGACAGCTTAAACAACAGAAATTTATTTTCCCATCATTGTGGAGTTTAGAGGTCCAAGATCAAGGTGCCAGCAAATTCCCCCTCTGGGGAGACCTTTCCTTGCCTGGTAGACGGTTGCCTTCTCTCTGTGTCGCCACACAGCCTCTTCCCTCTGTGCTCAGAGAAAGACAAATCTCTGGAGCCTCTTTCTTTTCTTATAAGGACACTGGTTCTAGGGAACCTTATGACCTCCTCGAACCTGAATTACCCCCTTCAAGGCCCTGTGTCCAAATACAGTTACTTTAGGGTTTCAGAAGGTCAACACAGGGGGCGCCTGGGTGGCTCAGTTGGTTGAGCGACTGCCTTCGGCTCAGGTCATGATCCTGGAGTCCCGGGATCGAGTCCCGCATCGGGCTCCCTGCTCAGCAAGGAGCCTGCTTCTCCCTCTAACCCTACTCTCTCTCTCTCATTCTCGCTCTCTCAAATAAATAAATAAATCTTTAAAAAAAAAAAGAAGGTCAACACAGGAATCTGGGGGCGGGGGACCCAATTCAGTCCGTAACGGTAGCCTTGGAAGAAGGGAGCACAGGAACTGTTGGGCAGAGAGATAAAAATTAAAAAGCAAACAACCAGAGAATGAGATTTTTCCAGCATGGAAGGGGGAGGAGCTGGGGGGGGGGAGTCGCCTGGGGGAGGCCTTCCTCCACCAGGACGCACTGTCCCCGGGGAAGCAGGGCTGCTGTGGACACTATGTAGAGTCTATATTGGAAAAGCCCTGGCTGTGCTCCATTTGAGTCCCAGCTTCAGGTAATGTGACCGAGGCTGGGGCGCCACATGAGAACAGGCATTTTCTCATGCCTCACGGCAGTGTTCCTACTCAGGCCAGAAACGCCGCGGCCGCTGCTTCATGGCGCTTCTTGCTTCGGGATCAGTAAAGTGTCCAGTACATTCTCAAACAGCCCCTCACCGCCTTGTCGTTTTCTCTTGATCGCTCATCAGCAGCAAAGACATTTTGGGGGGCGGGGATTTCATTTGCTAAACTCTGTAGGTAATGTCCCTTAGATGAAATTACAGTGGGAAGGAGGTAGTGACGCTGAGCTAACAAACCGCCCCCCCCCCCCCCCCCCCCGACACAACTAGAGAAGGGTGTGTGAGTGTGTGTGTACAAGTAACAGCAAGTAACAGGTCTTGAAAATCGGTCACGTTTTATGATAAGATCCTCATCTTAGCACCTAAAATGAGTCCGTTTGAGAGCCGTGATGAAAACTCTGACCTCAAGAGATTCTTCTATTCAAACCGTGGCCAAAGCTAAGATAAACTGGAGTTGACTTGGGAAAATGGCTGAATCTTTGTTTCCATAGACCTCACACAACAATTGAGCTCATTGTTTCTACCTTTACCAACAATTACAAATATAGAGAAGATGAAGCTGGAGGAGACCAGGGAGAAATGGCAGGGGGAGAGGGGTGAGGAAGAGCAGCTGGAGGAGGAGGAGGGCAAGGAGAAGGAGAAGGATGGAGTGGAAAGAGAGTAAGAGAAGGAGGAGGAGGAGGCTGGGCGAGGGGTGGCACAAGGAGCTAGGGACAAGAATCAGGTGGGCTCTGAGCTCTAGGTTCAATCGTCACCCTGGAACTTACAGTCTTTGAACTTAAGTGTGAATGTTTGACACTTTGGGGGCCTGGGTTTCTTTCTCTGCATACTTAGGGGCTAGTGTCTATCAGTGGTTTTGAAAGCTATGTTGTTGCTGTTTTTGTAGTCCTTCTCTTGTTCCTTTTTTTTTTCCTTTTTTTTCAATGAAGTTCTTTTGACTCAACAAAAGGCTATAGAAACCCAACATGGAATTCAGACAAAGGCAGAACCCGCAGGGATGCAGAGCTCACTGTGTTAGGCAGCTACTGGTCCTGGGCACCCCGGAGAACACTGGCAGAAATCTGGATGCCAGGGCCTAAGCCCTCTCCCACTTGACCCTCCCACGCCCATTACGCTCCCTCCCCAACTCCAGTAGCAGGCAGTCTGGCTGCGATGCCTCTCACAGAGCCCGCGCAGGAAGCCTGCTTTCTGGTGACTGCTGCCTGAGTGAAGTCCTCCTGGAGCCCCAAGGATGGACATCCCTTCAACAGGAATCAGGCCACGCTATATGGACTTTCACTCTCCAAGAAACAGAAAGATCACAGTGCCGTTTCGAATGTTTCCAAAAACTTTCAGAAATTACTATCTCCGTCCCAGAGGAACAGTGCCCCCAGCCCGGGAGCCACTCTGTGTCATCAGACCTAACGGCAAGGCAGACATCTCCGCTTAGGTTCAGACTGCTGCACAGCGACTCTCTGCCCCAGCACAGCCTGACTCACCACCACGTGAAAGACCCACACTGAAAACTCTGGCCTGAAATGATTGCCGGAACAATCCTGGGCACCATTCCACCACCGTCGCCATGCATATGTACAGCCTCTGCGAGGTCTAATCCGAATCCAGAGTGTTGCAAAAGCCCGCCTGAGAGTTCTGTAATCAAACCGCAGTCCGGGAGCCAAACCATTTAACCCCCTGGCATCGAACAGTTCAGAAAATGAACTAAATTTAGAATGCCCAAGTATGCACTGAAGTTCTTTCCTTGCTATTTGGGTGCAAAGAGCTATTCTGGACATCACACCGTTAAACAGAGTAATGTAACTGACAAGCAGCAATGGCCAACGTGAATTCAGTTTTGGAAATGAGCTAGGCTCTTAGCTTCTCTGTAGATCTGCCCTGCAGCTGTCATTCACTGGCAAGCGACAGAGCCGGGCTGTGTCAATCAACACACATTTGAGGGATGACTTCAGGACTCCCCACGTTTGGCTGCTCTTGGTCACAGACCATCAGAAATGGTCTACTTTGGCCACCTTTTTTTTTTTTTTTCCTTCCAACCACATCAGATTAAAACCTTTTTTTCCAACAATTTGTTCCCAGCACAAGGTATTTCCAAGTAAAAGGCAATTGTGTGAAATCTACCATCAGGCCACAGAAAACAGAGTAAACATTTAATATATTTAAACAATCATACCCGTATTTCTGTTTTGTTTGCCTAAAGCAACTCATGGAGTCCCAGTATTTATCCCCTTCAGTGCCAACATCAGGCAGCTGCAAATGGGCAAAAAGAGCACTTAGAAGTGAATTCCAAGGTTTCGGAAAAGCTCACAGAAAGAGCACGGTTCTCCAAGATAAGACTGCAGAAGCTAACCAGCACATCCAGGGTCTTTATTTTAGGCCGGAATTATATCACCGTCATGGAGTAAATATTCTTTTTAAAATCTTATGCTGACCCAAAGTTTTGATTAGCAGTTATCTAAATCTGTGATTAGTAAAAAAATACATATTAAAAAATTTTTTTTAATTTATATATAAATATTTTAAAATATATATACATATAAAAAACATTTTTTTTATACCAAATGTAGTTTGGTACATTGTATCTTTCCAAACACGGGACCCAAGAGATGACAATAACAAAAGGAATCCTTGAGGGTGACAATATGGGAAACTACTTAGAAGTTATTCTAAGGAAGTAATTGAGAAAAATGTAGTCACAAAACAATTTATCCCAGCCCTGCCTGTGAGAAGAGAAATTTAAAGCCACATGAAAGACCAGTAAGAGAAGAGTTGTTAATAAATGACGACACATATGTACAGTGCAAGGACCAAGCGCTCATTAAAGGATGGTGCAGATGCGAACTTATCGAAATGGAAAAAATGTTCATAATGTATTACTAAGCGAGAAATGACAGGTTACAAGGCAGTTTAATGATGAGCATAAACCGAAAGAGGGGTTCCTTTTTCCCCTCTTATTCTCCAGCTGGTTTGGAGACCCTTTAACAATCCTTATAGTTTTGTCTTTTCTGTGGGCCTCATCTCCCGACTTGGGTCTCACCACAATATGGACCATAACCAGCCCAGTACCCTGCACGTCATCAGCATTCGATAAACACCTGTCAGGGCTGTCTACATGACCTTTTCCTTTTTTACCAGACTGTAAATATCTTGTGGGATGGGTCAGGCCCTGCTTATCTCTGCACCTCCTTTCGTGCCTTATGATAACTTCTGCAAATAATAAGAGCTCAATAAATATTGGTGAACAAAATGAATGACCAAATTATGAGGCCTGACTCTGGCTTCTTTTATGTTTACTAGCCAATTCTAGGCCATTTCTGTCTCCCTTTAGCTCAGAATTTCTCAAGGGAGGGACGATTTTGCTCCCCAGGAGACATCTGGCCATGTGTGAAGACTTTTCTGAATGTTCTGCCTGGGGGCAGGGGAGATGTTACTGGCATCCAGTGGCTAGAGACCAGGCACAATGCTGACCATCCTACAACGCAGAGCACAGACTCTCCCAACGAAGAGTTACCCAGCCCCAAATGTCAATAGTGTCGAGGTTGAGAAGCCCTGCTTTTGCTGTGGATGTCCCTCTAAAAGTCATCATTACACCACACTCATTTTTCTCCTCCTCTACCCCTGCCCAAACACACACATACATAGCGTTGAGGGAGTCTCCAAGATTAAAACGAGAAATCTGCAAGCCTGGTTTTGTCATCTATTTACTGAAGGATAAGACCTGCCCCACCTACCTTTCAGCATTATTGTGAGGGTAATATAAAAGAATAAATCCTTAAATGCTTTTAGAAGCAGATGGAATATATTAAGAAGCGCTGCCAAGATACATACTGAGAGGGAAATGGGATATTTAGTAGAACATGAAACTCAGTCCCTCACCAATAGACACATTTCCTTTCTATTCCAAGTTGTCCAATAAGTATTAATTAAGCACTATTTATATAGAATAAAAAATGCTACTAGTTTTTTGACAGAAAGAAATCATGAGATTTTATAACACGAAGGTAAAATTGAAATCATTTCTGGGCTCTACGCAACTAGAAATATTTTTGTTAAGCTGGTAAATGCTTTTTTTATTTCTCTATATGGGCATGAAGCAAGGTTGCAGAGCGTGGCTGAGTTAAACCCAGAACTTCTTACCATGCCCATATAATCAGACAACCATATATTGAAGGTTTTGCTGGTCATATTTATGTGAACTTTGCCTCTTTTGGTTTGGCTACCAATATCCAAAGCTCTTGAATTCTTAATCTATAGATCATAATGTGTTGAGAGATCAATTCCAAGGAACTGACCGAAGAAAACATCAGAATCTACTGAATGAAGGGAGTTCTCAGAACTTAAGAATTTAAATCTCAAACAGAACATAACAATGTTGAAAGGCATGAGAAATTGTTTTAAAATAAACTACATACATTGACTCTGGTCAGGCTCCAAAGTGTTGATTTGCTGTGAGGATGGTCTAAAACATGCATGATTGTGTCTCAAGGAACCTACTGCCCACTTGATCTTATAACTACAGAACCGTGATTTTATGCACACGCTTAAGAGACATGTTGGGTTTTCCAATTTTTTTCTAAATTTATGGCCACAGGGTTTTACAGATTAGGCCCCTGTGAGAACATGAGCCAGTTGGGAAACTCTGGAGGAAGAATAGATGTTTTAAAATGTCTAGAGAAAATAAAATGCCAAACACGCTTAAGATAATTTTGAGTCAAAAGCGTGAATTGATAACTTTGTCATCTGCTCAATGAATATTTATAGAATGACTTTTATGTAAATAGAGCAAAAGTAAGGTGTTGTGTTAGAGACAAAAAAGTAAAGAGCTTGGAACCTATCTGGGAACATACGTGCATGAAAATATGTCATCTGAGATATGTCATCAGACAAGGAATGGGATATGTCAAGTCAGCAACAAAGTCAATAATTTCTATAGGCAAAAGGAAAGATAATCATGAGATATAGAGTGACAAGAAAGGCTTCGTGGGGGATAAGGGACTTGGCCTTGAGTGACAGGTGGACTGGTCAAGTGAAAAGGAAGGGAAGGAAAACATTTTTGAAAAGAGCACTAATGAGAGAAAAGATACAGAGGTGGAAATTCTTTGATGCATTCAAAATAAGCATCATTAATGTCATTTTTATATCCAAGATGCTATGCTAACTTCCATAGATACAAAACTGAATTAACCACACACTGAACCTTCATAGAGTACCCAGTCTAGTTTGAGGACAACAAATAGCACTACTATAATGCAGTGATCTCTGAAGTGAGGTACAAACCCTCCAGGAAATGTGCAAGATGATCTGTTGGGATACAGAGGAAAACAACAGATTTTCTAATTATGTTTATTCTTAACTTAATCATTTTAATTTACATATATTCTAGACATATAAAAATGTACTACTATGGTAGTGTGTTTACATAATTTATAAATAGCTATGCATGTATTAAGGATGAGTGCTTAAAAATATTTGCTGATAATAGTGCAAGATCAGAAACTAGTGGAGTCCTGCTGTGGTGGTGTACTTGTCACACTGGAAGTGCAAACAAATCCCATGGGAATCTAAACCCTTGAGGCTGGACAATATCCACATGGGACAGGGGGAGGGGGTGGGGATGAAGGAAAGGAACTACATTAGAAGTTAGGCTAGAGGGGGCAGATTTGGGACAACATATGGAAGTCATAAGTAGCCTGTTCTCAGAAGAGCAGATAGATGTTATAGATGGGCTGTGGGGGCTAAAATCGACTATGCAAGGGCAAATTCTCATCTGCAGAAGAGTAATGTGTCATTCAAAGACTATAGAAATTCTAGCTAAAGAAGAGTTAGTCTATAAGAAGACCAAGGTTGTCTGCTTTTTGCAAGTTTGCTGATTCTAAACCAGGTATAGAAGTCTCACTCTTTAAAGTAAGTTAAACATTCATGGTTCATGCCCTTTGGAAGCTTATATCCACGAGCTAGTATGTTCTATTCAAGAGAGAAGACTTCCTTTAAGAAACTACATAGGGCTGAACTCCTCTAGCCTGTTCCTTCCCAATTAGCCATGCTCTGAACAGAAGACACTTCCAAGGAGAAATCATCCGTGCTATCTACTAATGTCCCCCTGATTTTCCAGAGCAAAGACTATAGACACATCAATCACCATTCCTTATACTTGAGTTAGGTATACTCTTTAGTGGAATTTGACATTCCCCCATATCTGTGGATTAGCCCTAATGTGTATGTGGATGAAAATCAATTTACATAATACTGCATGCAAGCTCAGAGGAAACACTGCTATGCATCTTTATTCTGTTAGCATGGGATATGAGAGGAAGTGCTAGCAATGAGCCCTGGAGACAGAACCAGAGCCTAGAGTTTGAGATGCCAGTGCCTGGCAGAGCACCACACTGTTAAAGTAATTATGCTGTACTGACAATGTCCACAATAGCCAAACTGTGGAAAGAGCCAAGATGTTCATCGACAGATGAATGGATAAAGAGGATGTGGTATATATATACAATGGAATATTATGCAGCCATCAAAAGGAATGAGATCTTGCCATTTGCAACGACGTGGATGGAACTGGAGGGTGTTATGCTGAGCGAAACAAGTCAATCAGAGAAAGACATCTATCATATGACCTCACTGATATGAGGAATTCTTTTTTTTTTTTTAAAGATTTTATTTATTTATTTGAAAGAGAGAGACACAGTGAAAGAGGGAACACAAGCAGGGGGAGAGGGAGAGGGAGAAGCAGGCTCCCTGCAGAGCAGGGAGCCCGATGCGGGGCTCAATCCCAGGACCCTGGGATCACGACCTGAGCCAAAGGCAGACACTCAACCGACTGAGCCATCCAGGCGCCCCGATATGAGGAATTCTTAATCTCAGGAAACAAACTGAGGGTTGCTGGAGTGGGGGTTGGGGTGGGAGGGATGGGTGGCTGGGTAATAGACACTGGGGAGGGTATGTGCTATGGTGAGTGCTGTGAATTGTGCAAGACTGTTGAATCACAGACCTGTACCTCTGAAACAAATAATACAATATATGTTAAAAAAAAAAAAGAAGAAGAAGAAGATAGCAGGAGGGGAAGAATGAAGGGCGGGGAATCGGAGGGAGAGACAAACCATGAGAGACGAAGGACTCTGAAAAACAAACTGAGGGTTCTAGAGGGGAGGGGGGTGGGAAGATGGGTTAGCCTGGTGATGGGTATTAAAGAGGGCACGTTCTGCATGGAGCACTGGGTGTTATGCACAAACAATGAATCATGGAACGCTACATCAAAAATTAATGATGTAATGTATGGTGATTAACATAACAATAAAAAATTTAAAAAAGTAATTATGCTGTACTGATACACTATTGGGTGTTAAGACACAGAAAGAAATCACTGTCACTTGCGGCTGCTGGTTTGCATGGCTGCTGATGTATTAAATGCATTATATTCATTAACATTCCAACCAGAACTTACAAACCTCATAAGTACAATTAGAATCCAGATTATCATCAAGGAGAAAGTTGTTTTCACCTGCTACCCTACTATGAAATTCTTTTGACTGTTACTAAGGAAAAGAAATTCCTCTTCTTAGAGTTTTCAGCTGGTAAGTATCTGTGGCCACGGTGAGCAAAAAGTTAACAGAGAAGAAACTCCGAATTCTTCTAGGACGAATCCTTGAATTTTCACAGCCTACCATGAAAAGAAACTATTCCCTAAGAAAAATAAAATGTTAATAAATCCTTGGTCATCATCACAACATAGGTGAAACTTTTCCACAGGGAAGTAAAAGAATTCTACTAAGATTCTTCTCTATCACACATCACAATGGAGAGCACTCTGAAAGTCACTAGAGGTTCCTGTAAGAATAGAAGTGGCCCCAACAGAGCAACTCCCTTCCTCAATGTCAAAAGGAATGAACTAGTAATACCACACTGGGGGAGATGGAAAAGGGCACAAATAGAATTCAAAGGTGGATTAGAGATGCTTCAAATTGTTTCTATATAATAGAGTCCAACAACTAGAACAAAAAATTACACCACGGAGGATTATTTAACCCAAAATTTAAAAAAAAAATGATCCATCATCTTTCAAGTTTAACTCACTAGCATTCTCTGGACAGGAAAGGTATATATTTAAGTTTTACAAAAATTAAAAAAATAAATGCTTTTGCTATATTGCTCCCAGTGATGAGAGTTAGAAAGAGCCATTTATGTTTTCTCTCAATTCAAATATTACTTTTGCTTCATTTATCACCTGTCTGAAATTTCTTGAATGCCTTTCTCTAAGTGATAACATAGGAATCCATCAATGTGTCTCAAAGACAGCTGGACCACCCTAATAACCTACTAGGGGACTTAAAAGTTACATTTAATCAAATGTAATCTCATCTGGAAAAGTTCTAAGTTCTTATTAGAGCACATAAGAAGAGACAGTCTAGAGTTTGGCACTTTCCTTAGTGGGGCTTTGATACTCAACTTTCCTTTTTTATTCTAGCCTCAAAGCAGTTTCTTAGACTCCAGGATGCTGATCTTTGTTTGGGGCTGCAATTATCTAAGCTAGTTTTGCAATTATCAGCTATTTGAGAAGGTTACAGTATTCGATTCAATATATAACATTGTCGTAATTTACACTGCAGATGTAGTTTACATTACATCCGTGAATTGATAGGTGAACTGATAGTTGAGCATAGAGATAGATGAATAAATGTCACGAGAAGCATGGCACTTCACAAAAAATGAACACCTGTAAACTCATTGTGTACATGCCAATGATAGCAATTGTTAATGTGTATTCAGCCACAAATAAACACTCAGCCTTCATTTTCTTATTCAGATAAAATTCAGTCCTCACTTTATTTTTTTATAAGTGAATGTTATTATTTTTTTTAAGATTTTATTTATTTATTTGACAGAGAGAGACACAGTGAGAGAGGGAACACAAGCAGGGGGAGTGGGAGAGGGAGAAGCAGGCTTCCCGCAGAGCAGGGAGCCCGATGCGGGGCTCGATCCCAGGACCCTGTGACCATGACCTGAGCCGAAGGCAGACACTTAATGACTGAGCCACGCAGGCGCCCCTCAATCCCCACTTTAGATGAGTGAGTAAACTACATAGAGTGGTTTAAATTTTCCAGAAATATATCCCTCAAATACTATGGTATGGATGAGTTTATTATAACTAGTCCATATTTTTTTTATTATTCTATCTTTAGTGAATGAAAATGTAATGTCCTTCAGCTATGGCATGAGAAAAAAATCCAGTGCTGGCTATTAATAGTAAATGTGTACTGTCCATGGAATTTATGAGTTGGAAATACCTTTAGAGATAATCTAGTCTAAAGTCCCACCCAAGGGAGAAATTCCCAGTAGAACATCCTGGACAGGAGAGTGGTGTCAGCAAGATGGTGACATAAGGTTTTTCCTGACTTCTCGCCCCACCCCTGCCCCAAAAAGAGCAGCTAACAACTATTCAAAATAAGACACCACCAACAGAGAAAATCCTAGAAAAAAGGGTGAGGCTGAAGTACCTCCCACACCACAGAGAACAAGACAGACTGTATTTGAAGGGTAGGAGAAATAGCTATGTGTTGGTTAAATTGCCCAGGCCAGCACAGCTCCATGTGCAGAGGTCTCCCCTGGACCTCCTGTGCCTCCGGTGGAAAAGGAGAACCTAGGGGGACCACCAGCCTCCTCCAGTATTGTGGATCATTTTGTAGGAGCCCCTACTCTGATATCATACCATGGGGATTGCAGGGGAATCTGCGGGGCACAACCACTGGGAATCTGTGACAGAGAAAGAGGAGGGGCAATTAAAAAAATGGGTAAAGGACTTGAATAGGCATTTCTCCTAAGAAGGTATACAACAGGCCAACACATAAATAAAAGGTTGCTCGATATCACGAGTCATTAGGGAAATGCAAATTAAAACCACAAAGATATAACCTCTCATGCATAGTAGAACGGACATCATAAAAAAAATAGGTGACAAATGTTGGTGGGGATGTGGAGAAAAGGGAACCCTGATGCACTGTCAGTGGGAATGTAAATTAGTGCAGCCACTATGGTAAACAGTATGGAGATTCCTCAAAAAATTAAAAATAGAACTACCATATGATCCAGCAATTCCACTTCTGAGAATATATCCAGAGGAAACAAAAACACTAACTTAAAGAGATATCTGCACCCCCATATTCAAAACAGCGTTATTTACAATAGGCAAGACATGGAAACAACCTAAGCCTCCATCAAACAATGAATGGATAAAGAAGTGTGGTATATCTACACAATGAAATATGATTCAGCCATAAAAAACAAGGAAATCCTACCATTTGTGACAACATCGATGGACCTTGAAGATATTATGCTAAATGAAATAAATCATAGAGAAAGACAAATTTAAACACCCTATGATCTCACTTACATATGGAATCTAAAGGAAAAACAAAACTCATAGAAAAAGAGATCAGACTTGTGGCTACCAGAGGCAGAGGGGTAGGAAGAGGGGAAATTGGAGGAATGTAGTCAAAAGGCACAAACTTCCACTTAGAAGAAAAATAAGTACTGGCATGTCGTGTACAACATGATGATTATGGCTAACGCTGCTATATGATAGCTAGGAAAAGTGTCAAGAGAATAAATCCTATGAGTTCTCATCACAAGGAGAACATTTTTTTCCTTTTCTCTTTTTTTTTCTTTCTTTTCCTTTTATTGTATCTATATGACAAGATAGCTAGACCTACTGTGGCAATTATTTCAAAATACGTATAAATCAAACCATCATACTGTATGCCTTAAATGTATGCAGTGATGTATGTCAATGACTTCTCAATAAAACTGGAAAAAATTAAAAATAAAGGTGAAAAAGAAAAACAACCAACCAACCCCAAACATCCTGGACAGCTGTCTCTCCTCTCTGTCTAAACCTGCTAGCAACCAGGAAAGACCTTAGCAGAATAGCTCTTACACTCAGGAAAGACCTTAGCAGAATAGCTCTTACACTCAGGGCGCCTATGTTTCCTCAGAATTCTTTCTTTTGGGGGGCGATGTGCATTCTTGTAACTTCTTGGTTGCCTACCAGGCTACTAGATCGGTAACACTGTTTTTTAAGGGGCCCAGGCTCAATTCTAGTGACTGCCACTTTCAAGTGTGGTCCATCCATTAGATGAGGACCAGAACAAGATGGAAGAGTCAAAGAACATCCTGGGTATCGAAGTTCATCCAAATATATTTGAAAACCTTCATAGGCATGTTACTTCTAATACTGTGATCTTCAACAGGGATAAATACAAGGCTGTAACACAATTCATTAAACCAATGACATTAAAAACTGTAGAAGAGACTTGACTTAGCAGAAAAGTATAAAAAAACTTTTTTCCATTCAGACTTCAAATGCGAAGTCTGCACCTACTTAAAAATAATTAATGAGAAACCGCATGTGAGTCAGCAGTGTGACATGGCCAAAAAAGTCTGAACAATCTTAGCCTGATATTAATAGAAACATTATTTTCTTGAAGGAGGGAAGTAAGATTATTACCTGCTTTTTTTTTTTTTAACCATAGTCAAAATGCATCCTTGAACTCTGCCTTATGGGTCTTTTGGATAAACTGTATCTGGAAGGGAGCAATCAGGATGGTAAAGGATCTGGAAAACCTATCAGATATGCGAAGAGAACTGTGGTCGTTTAACCTAGAGAAGGAAGACTAAGGATCATGTTGTGGAGGAAGAGTTGGCCTCCAGAGCAGAGAATCAGGGGCACAGACAAAAACTACAGGCAGTCAGATTTCAGTTCACCGAAAGAAAGAACTTTCGATGCAGAAGCTACTCAGAGACTGGAGTGCTGTTTCATCAAGCATGAGGAGTCTCCCTATATTGGCAGTGCTCAAACACTGTCAGATGTACTTATGATGGAAGTGTGGTTGAAGAAAGCAAGCTTTGGAAACAGAGAATCAAATGTTTATTGAATGCCTACTACTTGCCAGTTCCTGGGCATCCAGCCTTCACAAAATAGGACTGATACACGTACTGTACTCAGAGTTGATCATCATATTGGAGGAGGGTGACTAAAAACTCCTTAAATTTTCTTTTAGTCCTGACCGTCTATGATACTATTAGTCTAATATGCTCTATTATACATAGTATTACCCACAAATGAGAAAATGTGTCAAATGTGACTTTATAAATACTTTGGGAGAGAAAAGCTTTTTATAGCATTTGATCCTTGATTCAACATTTACTGAATGCCAGTTATGTGCTAGGTACTGAGGTGCCCTATAAGGAATAACCTATCCGAAAGGAGGTTACAATCTGTAATATTAACCACCCTGTAAAGCCCATTTCCTCCAGTACTTCGGCCAGTTCAGAGTCACAACACCAATATATAGGATGATCATATAATCTATTTTCCAAATTGGGACATTTTTGAAAGTGTAAAGGGTGCTATTAATAATTGCATCAAGACAACAGGTGTAAAAAGGACTGTCCAGACTAACTAGGACATCTGGTCACCCTAATAATAAGCCTCTAGGGCAGAGGGAAGCCCAGGCCTTCCGAGAAGAATAAGTCATCTTTGAAGCTGAAGATGCAGACTGGGCATCAATTGGTTTGTCAACCTAGCTCCTCCCCACTTTGTCCATTCCAAAAATGTGATTCTTAGTCACTCTTGATTCATCCACAAGTGGGCACCAGACCCAATCAGAGTCTGTCCCTGAGATATTTTTAGAACTGGCCCTCTTGAATGGTGACAACTACAAGATATAAAACTTCAGTGTTATTGGTGAGGGAGTGGTCTATGTAGAGAGAATGAAGTCACCTCAGAGGAGCAATAAAAAAAGAATGCCAGCAGTCCCTGACTCCTCAGTTTCAGTTTTCCTGATGCTCTCTCTCTACCAGTGCTGCCTGTGATCTGGTTGTTCAAACTTTTCTTTATGAGAGATCTACTGATGTTCTTCTAATATTTTTCCCTTTCCGCTTTAGCTAGTTTGAGTCGGGTTTATAGTACTTTCAGTCCAAATTGCACTGACTAATCCAAGAGGCAAAGAAATAATTTAAGTGAAAAAGATGGCTCCTATGAAGCTTGTCATTTGACTCTCATCTGTAGGTTTGGCTTTGTTACAGTTTCCAGGACAGAAGCTATTTAAGCAATTCTGAGGCTTAACATCAATTCTCCTTTTCTCTTCACCCAACCCCAGCCTCGAGCATATATTTGACAAATGGGCTTTCACCCACCTGGCTTGAGACCCTTCTCATCTTTGCCACCAACTGATGTCATTGGGTGTCTTTCTTGGTCCCTGTTCCTGAGTCTCCATTCTGGGAACTTGTACCTAGCACAATCTCTCCCAAGTTAGGGTGCCTGCCATGACTTTGTCCACTTCCTTCCCTAGGGATTAATCCCTTAGCTATGGATGTAGCCCTGTTATGTGCAAAGGATGCTTATTAGTCCTTATTGTACTTGCCCTCTCTGATGCATTGACACTGCTGACTGTGTACTCTTTCTTAACTTTGCCTGTTCTTTTGACTTCTATGACATGGATTTCTTCCCACTCTTGCGCCACTATTCTAAACACTTCTCAGTGTTTTCTGAAACCATCTCTATTTTGTCCATTATGGAAATGTTAGAGATCTTGGGAGGAGCCATCTATTCCCTCTTCTTCCCTATTCTTCCTAGAAAATTTAGTTGAATCTCATGCTATCAACTGCCATCAGTTGAGATGACTCTCAATTCTATTTTGCCAGACTGTCTTTCTTGAACTCCTGATTCAGAAGTCCAACTGTCTGTTGGACATTTTCTACTGAGTGGCCCATTAAGTGCATCAACTAAAAGCATCCAAAATTGAATTAATCTTGTCCAGAAAACTATTCCATTTCTGATATTCTCATTTTCTTCAAATAACATTACTATTCACCCTAGCACCTGAAACAGAAACTTGAGAGACCATTCTACGTCCTTCCACTCCCTGGCACCACATTTTAATTCACTGTGCTCTATTTATTCTACCTCCCACTAAGTCTTGAAGCTATCCCTCTGTATCAAATCTCACTGCCAATGCCTGATGGTTTCACTCCTTTCTTTCTTTAGTTATTGCAGTGATATCTTAAGTGGTTTTTCTTCATCCAGTCCCACCTCCTTCAAATAACCTTCTTTCATGCTGCCATCGTAATACTTATGAAATATTCTCAAATTCAAAATTCTCCAATGACTATTATCTACAAGACAAAGTACAAATTCTTTAGTAAGGCATATGAAGTCACTCTCGATCTCTCCTAGCCACACTCCCTAGACCCTTATTCCAACACTTCATCAGTCATATATGGAAGACCAGCCCTCTAAACAGTTTGTCTTTTTCTTAATAGGTTACTCCCTATTATCCTTCCATGGAGGTCATAAAAAGTCATTCAGCTCTGCCTGGTTCTTCTGGAATGCTGACTCTCAGTTTGTTCCCTCTTGAAACCCATATCGTGAGAAGCTCAAGTCACATGGAGAGACCACCTAATGATGTGCAGTACCAGCTGAGTCCAGCCCAGGTGTCAAATATGTTAATGAAGAACCTTCCATGTGATTCTGACCCCAGTTGGCTAAATCACCCCAGCATCCCAGCTGAGGCTCCAGACATCATGAGGCAGAGATGTACCATCCCTGCTATGCCTTATCTGAATTTCTGACCCACAGAATCAATGAGCATAATAAGAGGATTGTCATTTTACATCACTAAGTTTTGGGTAGTTTGTTACACAGCAACAGATACCTGAAATACTGAATTATGATATCATTTCGTTATCTGGGATATCCAATGCTAGAATAGTTTTCTATACCTTCCACAATTTATCCCAGGTTATAGCTGTATAGTGCTGTAATTGTTGCCTTCATATTTAATTCTTTTTTGTTTGTCCAGTGCCTAGCACACAGAGATTTGCAATGAATATTGTTGATGAGGTCCCTGAACCTTCTTCCTATCTAGTTACTCATTACTGCATTGTAGGCACCCAATGAGACCTTTTCCCACTCTATATTTTATTCTCAGTTGCTGATTGGGTCACCTTTGCCTCTCAAAATAAGTCCTTCAGCAACCACAGCCTCAGTTCACCCAGACCCTTGCCTACTACAGAAATCAGTCTAATTTCAATTCAGCTTCTCCCTAGTGAGCTCTAAGTAATTATGGAAGGCTTGGCAGGGGTCCTAAGAAATGCCATGGAAATAAGGAAAAGGAATGGCATAAGGAAAAGTGGGGGAGAAAGACATTCATCTTCTGAATTCCAACTGTGTGTCAGGATCTGTGCTAGAAGGGCTCCATGTATCTGACCTAATCCTCTCAGCAACCCCTGAAATAGACATTTCAGTTTTCATTTTATAGATGAAGAAGCTGAGTTTCAGTGAAGTTCAGTAATCTACATAGGGCCACTTAGCTGACAGAATGGAAGATCAACCCCAGTTTGATTGCTCCAAAGCTGATGTACTTCCTACGTCATACATACATTTTGGAAGACTCTCCTGTCAGAAGCACTTGCCCCCTGAGAGGGCTGATGGATAAAGTTTCACAAGTCAGATTTTCTTTCATTGACTTTAACCACAAAGGGGACTTATCCTCTGATAAAATGCTAAGTACCTAGAAACAACATAAGTATAATCAATCAGTAATATTTCAGGATGCATATGTTTATTCAAGGGCAGGTCTGACTGGGAAGGAGATCAGGGAAGGGAGTGGAAGGAAGGAAGAGCACACAGAAGGCCCCGAGGGAGAGGAAGGAGTTGTCTTAAGGTGAAGTCAGAGGGAAACCACAGGAGAGAAGGCCTGGAATCTAAGACAAAAGGCCTTTCCCTAGAGACTTGGGTGGGGTCATGTCCTGGGGAAGATCAGAGGATCTAGGACATCCTTTTGTATAATATAGACAGGAAGCTGCAAACTTCTTCTTTTACCTCTGAGCAGGGGAGCTTTAAAACTCTGCTAAACCAAAGACTACAAAGAAATGTCCCCAAATGAAACTTGGTTGGTAGGATCCTATTTTTCAGTTCTCATTAATGTTAATTTTTCATCATTCTTTTTACTTACACATAAATTGATTTTTTTTTTTAATTTTATTTTCATGATTGTCAAAAGACTCACGCACAGCAAAGTTGGGATCAGGATCAATTTCTATTTCTTTTCCATTAAAATCAATATAATTTTAGTGAAGGACAGTTGATTAATATTTTAGAAAAAAAGACTCCTTTTCCCAGGCATCATTGATTCATGTCTGAGCCAAAGAATTACCAAAGGCCAGTCTCTGTTTTTCCTGTTGAGTAAGTCCTGGGATTCTGGGTTAAGCGGCTACTTTGATGTCATTAAAAAAATCAAATTTTAAGTGCATTTTGACAGCCTACAGTGTGCCTAGCATTCCCTACCTGCATACAAATAACCAACCTATATGTATGTGCATGAGGAACTAGGAAATAAGATCACGTGTTTGAAATCTGGTTTCCTAAGCAAGAAGTTTGGAGGTTGCTTGATAAGAGCTGGTTATATAAAATTAGTGGGTTTTCTTCTAAGTGGGGACTCATTCCTCTGAATTAAAGGTATAGTTATTCCAGTGCTCCTGCTGGGGCTTGTTCTAGAGTTGAATGAAGATGTGTTATCCATTTTAAGAAACACACACACACACACACACACACACACACACACACACCCTAGATTTCCATAGAAAATGTAAGGGAAACCAGAAACCTGTGGTATTATGGAAGCAGAGGGGAAAGTGTTTCCATAACAATAGGAGTACAATGAGAGTAATGACTGATGGCATTTATTGAGCATTGTCTCTTGTTCTAGGCATTGTTCTAAGTACTAGACATGTATTAACCTTTAGCCTTAATAATGGGGGTAGATACTTTATGATTCCCTACTCGCAGTTAGAAACAGTGAGACATGAAGATGTTCCTTTTCCCAAAGTCTTACAGATAATGAAGTGGGAAGCTGGGAGAATAAAGTGGTTGCAGAGTTAAACTTACCTCTGATTAAATCCAGTTCTGCCTTTTCAGTCTGTGCCTAGGCAGTAAAAAATGTTTTAGACCTTCTCTGCCCTTACCTTCCTCAGCCTGTTAACAGTTGAGAAAACTAGGCACTGAAGATAACTGTGTGGAATGAAATATTTGAAAAATCCCTGCCTTTAGGAGCTTCCCTTCCAGTGGGAGAGGCAAATCCTAAGATAAAATACATAGTATGGAAGAGAGTAGGAAGTGCTGAGGTGAAAGGTGAAGCTGGGCACGGAGAAAGGACGTGTTGGCGGGGAGGGGGGATTTTAGACAGACTGGTCAGGGACGCCCTAAACAGAAAGGTGCCATCTCAGTAGGGCCCTTAAGTGAGGGATGAACCGGGCAGATATCTGGGGGAAGCTCTCCAGGCAGAGGGAAGGATGATTGAAAAGGCCCTGAGGCAAGAATGTGCCTGGCCTGTGAAAGAATGGCAAGAAGGCCAGAGTGGTCCGAGTGGGGGAAGCAGAAATGGAATGGGGTCACAACAGGTAGGTCTCACAGATGTAGCAGGAACTTGGACTTTTATTGCAGAGTGAGATGGAGAGAGGTTGAGCAGAGGATTTCTATGACCTGACTTGGGTTTTTAAATGGATCACTCTGGTTGCTGTGTTAACAATAGACTATTCTGCAAGCTGCTGCAATAATCTGGGCAATAAATGATGGCGCTTGGCTGGATTATTAACAGTGGAGGTGGTTCGGCTCTGGGGATATTTGGAAGACAGAGCCACCAGGTTTTGCTGGTGAATTGGATGTGGGATGCGAGAGATACAGGAAATCAAGGGTGACTTAACGTTTTTTGGCCTGAGAAAGTTTAAAGAACGAGGTTGTCATTTATTGAGACCAGGAAGACTGCAGAAGAAACAGGTTTTGGGGAGGAGAAAATGAAGAATTTGGTGTGGGGCTTGTTCAGTTTGAAGTGCTTATTAACTCTCCCCACGGAGAAACTGAAGAGGCATTTGGACACATACATGAATCTGGAGTTCAGGAAAGAGGACGGGGGGAGATAAAAATCAGAGCACATATATGGGATTTAAAACCGTGAGAAGGTTGAGACCAGCAAGAGGGAGAGTGTAGAAAGGAAAGAGACAAGGCTTACACACGGGTCCCTGCTCCTCTCCAACATTAAGGCAACAAGGAAGAATGCAAAGAGGAGTCTGACAGGGGCTGCCAGAGAGGTAACTGGAAAACAGACACACGGGAGGTCCCAGTTGTGAGGTGAAGCCAGTGTTCACAAGAGAACTGTGAGCAAAACTCGGGGTCAAACAAGGGCTCTGACCTTTGGAGTTAGTGAGGGAGAGGCCATTGGTTGATCTCATCAGGAAGAGTTTTCTTGGAGTAGAGATACCTTGGTGGGGTAAGAGCGGGACTGGAGAGGACTCAAGAGAGTGGGAAGAGAGACCCAGGAGATATCAACAAGCGTAGCCCACTCTTTGGAAAAAATGGGCTACATGGGGGGCAGGGGGAGAAAAATGGAGTAGTAGCCAGAGGGGGTGGCCAAGAGAAGTTTCTGTTGCTGATTTTGCTTTTGACAGAAGAAGTGACACATATGTGTAGGCTTCTGGGACAAATCTAGCAGAGAGGGAAGCATTGACGATGTGAGAGGAGACGGCAGAACTTCGGGAACAGTGAGTGCGCAGGTGAGAGAGGAGGGATCCGGTGCACGAAAGGAGGGCTCGACCTTCAGGAGGAGCAGGTCAACATTCAGGACATGAGTTAACAGGGCAGAAGATGGGACGTAGGTGCGAGTGACGGGTGTACTCAACTGTGTGCATCTGTGGAAGGTCTCTCCGGGCTGTTTCAGTTTTCTGTAAAACCAGAAGGTAGGAGGAAACAAGGTAATTTACCTGAGTGCAAATGGGAAGGTACTGGAGGTCTGAGGAGAGCAGAGGCAGTATAAAATACTCAGGGGATTAGGAGTGTAGCTCAACTAGTGAAATGTAGGGCAGCACTAAGGACCCACCAGTAGTCAGGGATCTCAAATTTAAAGTGAAGTCAGGCAGTAGGATTGCATGTTCTTCTCCAAACCCTTTCGGCTCTTCCAGTGCAGGTGCAGAATAGACCTAAGAGCAGTTTCAGGGGAGTCATACATCGGGATGACTTGAACAGAGGAGGAGTCCAGAGCCCAGTCTTAAACAACTTGTTCCAGAAGTCTTTTTTTTAAGATTTTATTTATTTACTTGACAGAGAGAGAGAGACACAGCGAGAGAGGGAACACAAGCAGGGGGAGAGGGAGAGGGAGAAGCAGGCTTCTCGCTGAGCAGGGAGCCCGATGCGGGGCTCGATGCGGGGCTCGATCCCAGGACCCTGGGATCATGACCCGAGCCAAAGGCAGATGCTTAACGACTGAGCCACCCAGGTGCCCCTTGTTCCAGAAGTCTTACTGTGAAACACGGCTCAGAAGTGATGCAATGTGTAGAAGGATGGTGGGACGGGGAAACGTAAGATCTTTCTTGAAAGGTGGGAGATGCTAGCATATAATTCCACACTAACGGACCGACTAGGGAGAGAAGAAAAAATTGGTGCGGAAGAGAGAGGGGGTCACGGGACGGGTAAAGTCCTGAACAGGTGTGGGAACTGACCTCTGATAGGCACAGGCGGAACAGATTCGGAGGGAAGATTGGAGGAAGATCAGGTTTTCCCCTCTGAGGGTCTCCGTTTTCCAAATGATAAGATGAGGTCACTCGTTAGGAAGAGGGCACACATGGGAAGTTGGAGGAGCCAGGAGAAGGAAGTATCTGGAAGACTAGGTGAGTGTACTTCCTATGGAAGCGCAGTAGGATTACCGGCCATTGTCAAGTGCCCATTTGAGGTTTTTTTTTGTTTTTTGTTTTTTGTTTTAATCCAGAGCTCAAAGTTAAAGCAACCAACTTAAAATCAAAGTGAAAGGAATCGGTCTGGTTCTGGGATTTTCTTCAGCAAGCAGCTACTTAGAGGGTAGAGAGTGGGGTTCACCAGGAAAACCTACAGTTGACAGAGCTTCATCCGTGAAAAATATCCTATCCCTAAAACCCAGGAACAGTGCCAGAAAGGGAAACGAGAGGGTGACACTAGATGTGTTACTCTGACTGCTGATCCCTTTAAATGAGTTTCTATTTTAAGAGCCTGGCTGTCAATAGTGCTTAATTTAATCAGCTTCTTGAAGGTTAAAAGGAAATTGGAAATCTTTGTGAGTACTGAAACAAGTTTTCATTAGAAACTCAGACTAATGGGCTAAGGGTGTTAGAGCAAAGGTGGATGGCTTATTTATTTACTCCAAAAGACAGTTATGACCCTGCAGGGCATATTATTGGACATTGTTTATCTGGGTCTTATCAGGATATGCCAGTTGCTTATCTCAGGATCTCTCCTTTACCCCCAAGCTATCATTTCTAGCACTGGCCTGCAGATTCATCCCTGAGATCAGTCCTGACCTTAGTACAAGGAGATTTTAGGAGCTCTATTTCAGAACTCAATGGACTCTAACCTCCTTACTCTGGCATGTTAGACCTTTTATAATATGGCTTTCCATCTACTTTCCTAGATTCATTTCCCACCACTTCACCCACCTGTACCAGGCTACTTGTAGATCCCTGATGATTCATAGTCTGAGTAATTTCCCCTCTCCGCCTAGAATATACTTCATTGCCTTGTCCACCTGCAAAACTGTTCTTATTCCTTCAAGGCTCCTCAGTAGCACTTCCTCAAACTTTCTCCATTTCCCTTAGCTTTCCCATCAGCACTTAATATCTAGCCCTTTAAGCACTTACCACGTTGTGCTTGATTTATGTATTTGTCTACCACAATATTCCTTGAGGGACTGTGTCAAATTTATCTCCGTAGGCCTAGCACTTAGCCCAATGCCTTACATATAATAAGCACTTTGTTTAAAAAAACAGCATCAGATCCAACTCGTAGAGAGAAAAATAACAGTTCTAGAAACAGAGCTTCTACTTTTTCCCCTCAGATCAAGCCCTAAACTTGTTTCAAGATCTGTAGCATTTGGGTAGTCAGTATGATGAAGTCGTTAAATTTTGGGGCTCCGGGCAGAGAGAGCTGGATTCGAATGTCAGCTCTACCATTTACTAACCAAGTACTTCTTTGGGCCTCAGGTTCCTCATCTATTATCTGATGAAAACAAGAGAATCAACGTCATAGGGTTGCTATAAAAATAGACGAGACAGTGCATGCAATGTGCTTAGCTCCATGTTTCCAGTGCTTGGCACATAATGGGCAATAAGCAATAGTTACCATAATCATTATTATGAACTGTAATTATCTGGAAGCTAGATTCTTGCTGATTTGTCTATGCCTGAGCGCTCGTCTTGAAATCATAAGTATTTTAATTCCTCATTGAATTCGTGTCTGCTTTGCATCCCCCTCTGCCTCTCCCACCACTCCTTCCAAACTACTACCCGACTCCAAGGTGTCTGGTCTTCTAGGGGCAGGTCCCTGGCACCAGGTAGCCAATCTCTACACACTGCCTTCCTGAGGTTCCCCGTGACCACACTCCAGCTGTGTGCCTCTGCAGACCAGCCATCCCCGGCGGGGTTCTCCACTCCAGCTTCTTCCTGGGCTTTGGTCTCTAGCTGTCAGTAGAGACAAAGGCTCAGCCTTTTGCCTCCTCCTTCGACCCTGTCTCCGTCCCCAGTATCTGCCCCACCTCAGCTTTTCCAGCCGCCTCTGGGTCTGCACTGAAGTGCCCTGGTTAACCTTTTCTTTTCTCCATATCTGGTCATAACGTACATTTTATATCCTCTGTGCACACTTGTGTTGAATAGCAATGGTCAGTCCTATGACTGCACGCGAAAGAGGGCGCTGACCTAGTTAAATTCTTTTGCTATAAGGATCCCCAGATACCCTCCTGCAGCATCCAAAAGGTCTCTGGTTTGTCAGATTGTTGGCAGTTCTAACCAGATCACACATACTTGATTATACTACAGTTTGTTAGTTTCAACCAAAGCCATCTAAGTGGCCCGATCACTTCATCCTACCTGGAGCTCAGAAGCACCCCGACTGTATCGGATGGTGGTTAAAGACACTACAGCTTTGATTTTGATTCAAATGAATTTCCCGAAGAGAAACCTCAGGCGGAGGCAATATTTTGATTAAAACTCTCTAGCTAACTACCAAATAATCGAAGAGATTAGTGGATTTGCAGCAGATGTCAGTATGTGGAAATAAGGAGAATCCTATTTCTAAATGTTTCCCGAGGCTCACAGTTAGAAACGACCTTGGCCAATCTGTTTTACCTAGAGTCTCCGTCAATTGAAATGGCAAATTTTGCAGAGACAGAGAGAGAGAGAGACATTGAGAAGAGAGAGAGAAAGAGAGCAAAAGATGCCCCTGGAACTGATTATTCCTGGATAAACAAATCACCCTTAAAACAGAGCTACCATCCATTGGTTAAACAAGGCACTGACTTCCATATCACCAAATTAGCTAACAACTTCATCTACAAGACTGTTTTTCATGAATATTTACTCTCCTAGAATGTTACTATATTGCGTAAATTTGTATGGACTTACAAGAAATCAATTCCTACGTAATGGTTATGTTCTATGTATACAGTTATATTTTATCAAAGAAGCCATATGTTGAGACCCAAGGGCTTCTGTAATGTAACCAAAGAGAGGTTTCCTGCAAAACCAAAGGGAGGGGCTTCCTTTTATTTGTTTCCTAAGTCGAGAAGTCATCAGGCAATAAAATGATTCCACTCGTCTTACAAGTGGTTAGTTAATGCGACGCCAGAGAGGAGGAGAGGGTTGGAGGGAGAACGGTCCCTGTTTACAACATTTTGAGTGATGGCTCTTTGGATCAGGATTTCTTCCCTCCATGTGCAAAAAGCAGCAGAGATGAAAGAGACTGAATCATTCTTTCCAGACTTGCAAAAGATGCAGCCAGAGGCTCTGGATGAGGTGGAGAGGGGGAGAGGCCAGCTCTCTGCTAGGGCTGCCGTGTCCAGCCTCCACGGAGACTGGAGCAGAGATTCACCCCGCATGTGTACTCCAGCAACCCACTCCCACGTGAAGCTGCTCTTCCCAAGTGCCTGTTGCTAAATATAGCGCCTGCATTTCAGACTGGCAGGAGAGTTCCTGCTGGGTACACCAGGAGCTGAATCTTCCCTTCACACTCGCCTAATATGGTAAGCCCTGCAGCCTATCAGCCCGGGAGCGCTGGAGAGAGACCCGCTCTGGGGCTGGCATGCTCCCTACTGCTTAACCCTTTCGCAGAAGATGGACTGACCACGGGTCGCGGCAGATTCTCCGGGTACTAATAGTCACAAGCCAAGCGCACGTGATCTGGAAACCAGGATCCAGTCGCCCTTCCAAAGAGCAGTGTTTGTGGACAGTAAGCCTTCAGATCCAGGAAGCAGGGCGAAATGAACTGCCTGAACTCCATGGGTCGCGGAAATGAAACGGGGAAAAGAAAAATAAAGGAACAAGAAAACCTGTTTTCAGGAGGGTGGGAAAGGCAGTAGCAAATAGGGCAGCAGAGGAACTGACAAGTATGCCCCCCACACCCCCCTCAGGCTGTGAGTCTGCTCTGACACAGCCCCTGCCGCCCAAGACAGAGAGGCCAACAGGTGTCCAGGCTGGCTGTTTATACCAGACCCAGAAGTGAGCAGAGAATGCAGGGAACGCGTCCCCAGGCCCCCTGATGTTCTTCCCAGCCTGCTGCAGACTCAACCACCCCAAGGACTGGGCCGTTCAGTGTTTCAGAGTGTTTACCAAGAGCCAAAGGACTGTGGCCCTTGCAGGAATAATAAGGAAGAGGCAACGAGTGGTTAGACAATAAATGCTCCTAATAACTTGCTAAAGTGTTAGAGTGTTGGTGTTTTTTCCTTGGGGGAAAAACGGGAAAACCGCTGTAGCAGCTTCCCACTGAGAGGGCTATTAGGGCTGGCGAGTCCCTTTTCAAGAGGGGATGATGTATAATAAAACAAAGTTAAGTTTCAAGACGTCTTCATCATGCTAAGGATCGCTCTGCTTCTCAGTGTTCTGCTGACTTCCATAATTTGGTAGGATTAGGAGTCTCTTAAGAGGCTGGGGAGGGTAAGGACTCTTTTAGGCAGTATAAAGTATTTCTCCCCTGAAGGGTCAGGTGCGGGCCCTCTCAGATACAGGCTGGACCTGCTGCTCACGGGTCTGCAGCGATGACGTCAGGAGCTGGCCAACAGTGCCCGCTTATTTACCTTTTGGATGCCTACGTTCTAAAAACTGCTTTGCACATTTTACTTTCTCAAGACCAGAGTCCTCCAAGAAGCACATTATAGGAGGTCCCTAAATTAGAAATGAGACCATGGTTGGGCGTCTTCGTGACACAAGGCGTGGACCAATATTCTGCCAGATATCGTCATCTCCTAGTGAAATCGGTCTGCGTGCAGGTATGCGTTTCCTGGCTCTCCTGCCCTACCCACGTATGTGTTGTTCCGCCTATCACTCCTTCTCTGAGGGGGCCAAGGGGGCCAAGGACCCCACCCTCAGTGCCCAAGGGTAGCTTCCAAGTGGGATTGTTAGCTGGGAGCTCTGCAAAGTCTCAGGTTGCAGACCGACGGGGTCCTTCTGCTGAGGGCTGAGGTCCAGGCAGCCGTGGAGGTAAGTCCCCCTCCGGACATAGGCAACACCTCTCCTAACACAGGTGAGACCCATCTCACTGGCTTTTTGCCCCGGTGATGAATAAAGAGAGACGGCCACCTGTGGCTTTCGCTTGCCTTCCACGTGGCTCTCTGGCCCCTGGCTGTCCTTTGCCACCTCTCATTTTATCCTCTCCTGGGACCCCAGTCTGGCCCTTTCAGGTCACATCCCACATAAGTCCGTCTGTGCGCCGAGGAGGGATAGGGTGGGCAAGATCTTGTGCTGTCCCCACCGCCCTCAGCACCCCCCACCCTGGTTTTCTTTTCAAGCTTTATTTTTGCACAAACTCGTAAGTGGGGTGCTCAGTTCCCCTCAGAACCTTTGCTTTTCATCCAGATTAAACCCTGTTGGTTTAATGGTTCCCAATGCAAGAACCAGTTTAGGATGTTTGAGGGGCAGAAACAAGCAAACCTATACTTAAGTATTTCTTTCCTTTACAGTTTTGGACACAATAATCCTCATTTTCCTTGTATCAGTGTGGACCCTCTAGCTATGAGGAAAAGTGTCAGGAATTACGGAGAAGGAAGAAAGCATGGAAATTAATATATGAGATCTTACCTCATACCAACTGAAATATCTATAGCCTTTATTACAAAAGAAATAAATGATATCCATTTGGCAGAAAAGGAACACTGAGAGAAAGCTAAAAAAGCATTACTTCATTTCCAATAAAACTTAGATTAAAAGTCTTTGTCAGAATTTGTATCATTGCCCATATTTGCAACCCAAATTAAAAAAAAGAGAGAGAAAGAGAGAGGAAGGTGGACACTTCTCTAGAATTCTTCTTGCAGTTAATTTCACTAATTCATAAACTTGAAGCTCCACCTTAACTCTAGCCCCTGCCCCCCACCTCACCCAGAATGGGTTGATCCTGCTTTGTGCTTTGCATCTCAGTAGTCTTAGCTCCTAATTAAATGTGGACTATGAACCTAACATGCTCATATTCACAAGGATTTATATCGGACATTAATATTAGCCAATAGGCTTCACTTACTTCATTCAATGATTATATTTTGAGTTGTGCTACATGTCGTTCTCTGTTCTTACTAATGGAGATACTGCAGTGAGCAAGGCCCAGTTCCTACCTTTGGAACTTTTAGTGGAGGAAAGAGACCAAAAGAAGAAAACAAAACAAAACCTGATTGTCATCATTATTCCGAAGGAAATAAACAGAGTGATATGGTATGAGAGTGTCTGCCGTAGGAGCACTATTTAGAAAGCATGGTTCAAAGAGAGAGACCTCTCTGACAAGGAGACGTGTTGAGTTAAGACAGGCCTGGAGTGCAAAGGTGCCAATAGAAGAACGAGTTTAGGCTGTCTGAGGGACAGAAACAAAGCCAGCGTGTGGCGTGAGCCCAGTAAAACAGGGAGAAAGAGAAGAGAAAGGAGATTGGCCAGTAGGGAGGGCTCAGAAATAAGCCATGGAGAGGTTGAGATTTTTACTCTCATTTCGGTGAAAAAGCATGGAAGGGATTTTAGCAGGGAAAGAATGTGATCTGATTTCTAGGTTCAATGGCAAATTTCTAATTTCTGTGCTCACAATTAATAACTTCCGCTTTATCATCAAAGCGATGACAGTGCAGATAGCCAGATGCCTGCTGCATGCCTGCACATCAGCCTAGCAACTCAAGAGGCTCTATAGTCTGAGTCTCTTGAAGTTTGAAAATTCTGCATCCCCAGGAACTGAGTTATTGCAGGAGTTGATTCACGTCCCAGAACACGCCAGGCAGGAATGCTCTTTTCTTTTCCCTCTGGGTCAGGAACCAGCAGGATCTTCCTCTCTGATTATATTCAAGAGTGTAAATAGCTCCTGCCACCAACCTAGCTAGAGGGACTACCCACCAAGTTCTAGAGAAGAACTATTACCCTGACCTTGGTACCAGATTCTTGTTCTAGGTTTGCACAAAGAAAGCTAGACCAGGGCAGACGAGAACATTTCCTGTTTCAGACAACAGGCCTGGGAACAGACTGGTAATAAAACAGCACATAAGCAATAGAATAATCTCAACAGCTGTGCTTTGTATGGACTTTCTTCCCTCTGCTTTGGGTGGGGGCTTTTTTATAGTTTCTGACACCACAGCTCTTTGGCACGTAAGTAAAAATATCTATGCTGGATTCTCACCTGCCCCCGTCCAACTTGACTTCTAATGATGTGGCAGGTGAAGGGACAGGAGGCCAATGATCTTTAATATGGAAGGGACTGAAGATATATTTTTGTGAGTAGAGATCCTCTCTTCAAGTTTGGCCACCTACACTTTCCAGAGCTACAAATAAGTTGACATGATTTCCATGCTATAGTAAGGTCTTGAGGGGCTCAATAAAACATACTGTTGACGAGGTTTTTGTTTGTTTGTTTGTTTGTTTCCACACTGCCTTCCTTACTCTCAGGCTACAAAAAGGGATAGTTGGTAGTGCTTGGGAAGTACTCCGCAGTAAACAGAAGCATAAATCCCAGGTCTAATTAGTAATGCTATTCAGTTTTCAGATGAGCTCTCATGCCCCTTGTAGGGCTTTGGGTTGGTAAAGCCTGTGGATCAATGTCAGTTTAAAGATGGTTTTTCTCGGGTCACACATGGAACACAACAAAGGAAAGGGTTCTTCCCAGGGAGCAGTGGGGAGATCTGTTTCTTCAAAGTGGGTGAAGTTGTAGACAATGACCATTTTCCACAATAAACATGAGCTGAACCATTACGTTTTTTAAACACAGATTTATTGGGTAGGTTTGTGTGAATGTATGCCTTTGGCCAAGTTCTCAAGGGTTGTCTTTCTTCATGGGGGAAAAAAAAAAAACCCTCTCAGCCAAGGCCAAGGAAACTATTTCAGCTAAGAAAGGAACTGCTATGGCCTGTGATGTAAGCCATGAGGTAATTGTAGCCGGAGCCGACAAATGCAGCCAGTGGAAAGGCTTTAGCGAGAACCAGGCTGTGACAAGAGGCCCCTGATAGCCCTGCTCTCATCTCTACGGCTTCTGTGACAGAAAAATGGCCTTGGGATGACTTTCAAGTCCTAAATTTCTTTATGAAAGAAAGTATTAGGAAGGAATAAGAAAATTGCAGGCAGGCCCTAAAAATTGAATCAAAGGGGAAATTCTTGTGAGTTTATTTAGAAACGACATATTTAAATTCTTTTGAAATGCTCTTTTATCTTACAATACAAAAGAGGGACTCGGGGAGGGAAGAGACCATGGCCAGGATGCTTGACCAGATCAAGTCTTCACAGACCAACCGCTGGAAATGGATTAAATTAAAAGATGGGATTGAATTAGGCCACCTTAACACTTTGATCAGGGAGCCCATTTACCAAGTGTGACATTGCTGAATATTCGGCTGTGACAACTGAAGGAAGAAAGGGAGAATCGATTGCCTTAGTAGCCGCCGAAGACAGGCATGTAGACCAAGCATCTAATAAACAGGTAAGTGGGAGGTAGGGTCATGGTGGTCCAGGTTTTGCACCTGCTCTCCTCAGGCTCCTGTCTCTGCCTTTCTCTGTCCTGTTCTGCACCCCCGGGACAAAGTGTCCCTGGTCCCCGACAGCCGGCTCCTGGTTGGATTTGAGACCAGAGGGTGAGAGGAGGCTCCGGGCGTGGTGGCCTCTCCGCTCCCCGCTGCTTCACTCCCCACTGCTGATAGGCAGCATCCTGTCAGGTCGCTGGCCCCAGGCCTGTTCTCAGTGGGCTCTGGGAGCAAATTCCCCTTCCCTTGCCCTTCAGCCCTGGGAGGGATAATGGCTCTCTGCTCTGGCTAATCTCTGGATGCTTGCCATCCACAGTTTGCTCCCTCCCCCGCCCCCACCTCTCCCAGGAGCCCCTTCATTATATTCTCTTCACTTAAACCACTTGAGTGGAACTGTATTTCCTGCCAGGACACAGACCCATAAGGTCCTGAATACATTTTCTCAAAAAAGACTACAGCTCTGTTCTAAGGCAAAGGGTCAGGGGACACCATCCGTCCCTCATTCAGGTTCAATGCCTTAATGTGGAAAATGATGTGACATTGCTACAGAACCTAGACCGCAGTTCATTGTTTTCGTCAGGCATTTTCAGCACGAGGCCCGTGCGTTTTAATATAGACATTGCAGGTCTGGGCCAGGGGCCCCCGGAAATGCACTGTAAGATTTATATTTTGGGGGAGCCCAGCCAGAAGGTGTGGGCAGGCAGAGGTATTAAGAGAACTTATGATTCAGAAAGAGCCCCAATTTATAAAGGAATAGAAGCCCTTTGCATTTATTTTTCTTTGCTATGTAGATAGTCAAGATAAGAGAAAGATGAAAGAGAGAGGTAGGAGAGGACAGAAAAGAGAGGGGGGGAGAGGGGAGGGGAGGGAGGGGGGCGATCAGTGGAAGGAAGGGAGGGAAGAAGAAAAGAGAGCTATTCTTTCTTTCTTAAATTTCAGCCAGGGCTAAATAGTTTCTTTTTAAGAAAACGGAACAATTTTACTTGCAGAATTAATGCCAAGATTTTTGCTTTGAAAAGGGGGCCAGCCTACAAGATACTTAATTTACAACCTGGAGCTCAGAGGCCCTTTCCAAACACCCTGTCTAAGACATGCCCGTTCTCCCACACCCCATAGCCCATGACCTGGCCCTCAGCGGTACCTGACATCCCATTATAGGACTTCTGTGTCGGTCTGCTGTCGCCCTTCCCCTCTGGCCCGTGAGCTCCACGAGGCCGGGCGTGCTGGACGTCGGTGCCAGGCCGAGACTGCATCAAGGCCAACGTGAACGTGGGAACCCAGCATGTCCGGGGACCAGGGTGGCCATTCCTCCTGGAAGGAAGACAGATGACTGGCGGGGACCGAATGACTATGATTACATTTTGTCTCAGCGAGTCTGAATCGAGGACACTTACTTATTCCAAGGCGAGCCTCTCCCCAAATTGCTTTCTGTGCAAACCCGATTCAGGGCTTGATTCACGTGCTGTTAGTGGCAGAGAATGAAGTGTCTCTCTTCCCTTCCTCGGTGCTGTCTCTTCCTATGAAAATAAGAAAGAAAAGCCTCCAGATGGAGAGCCTCACATTGTCGGCAGAGTTAGAAAAACTCCCCTGGAATTTGTGTCAGTGATGCAGTTCGGTGCAGACTGACAAGGGAGTAATCTCCCATCTTATCGCTTTAATTTCAGGCTTCAGAGATGCCCAGCTCTGCTGTTCAAAGGGTTTTATTAAAAATTTGTGAGGAGGGAGAAGAGGTCTCCGGGGGCCTGTCTGATTTCGTTGTCTCTGACAGAGCCCGCAGATGGAGCAGCGCCACGGAAGGCTGAGATGGCCGTCCACGGGGCTGGGGTGCAGCCCCCCGGTACTGACCATGCATGTTCTAGTCTGCTGGGATCGCTCACATCACCGTGATGCTCAGTATTAACCTAGTGTATCCGTCTCTGTCATTAAACCACCGGCGTTCTAGTCAGAAGACAAACACCCACGGCTCCCCAACCTTTAACTTGCGCCCTTCGCGCACCTTCTGCTCTTGGTCTTCCGGGGAGAAAACCCCATTCTCTGGTAATTTTCTCGATAAGTCCAGATCGAGCTACGAACTGTCAGCAGTTCCTCGACGTGAGTCCGATAGGCTATAAAGAGGAGGTACTGTCGCTCGGATCATCATCCAGACGACGTCAGACCCCTCTAAGTCTAGGTGCAGCCCTCCCAACAGCCTGAAAAGGTAGAGATCGGCCTGATGGCACCGACTAAAATGGAAAAGGAAAGACTGGCTTGTGTGTTCCCTAGGAAGGAGCGCTGGGTCACGTGAAGGCCGTCGCATACCAGACAAGCTGTCTTCTCCATATGTATTTTTCTGGTTGCCTAGAGAGGTCTCGAGCCCGGAGAGTGGCCCTGCTGAGTTGCCCAGCGGGGTTCTGCGAAGGTTTGGGATGAAGAAAGATGTGGGACCCGGGAAGTAGAGAGCGCTGACCAGGCGTCCGGATTCCAACCCCAGCTCACTCACCAGCCCCATCACAGCCTCACTCAAACTGGGGTAAATGTGGGGGTCAACTGAGAGTCTTTGAAAAATGCAGGTACCTGGGCACAGCTCCCAGAATCATTATAGAAACAAATTGGAACCTCTGCCATCACCTAAAAGGGCCAGTGGAAGGTGTATGTTTATAAAAAGCTGGGGAAAACCTTCAAAGTGCAGAAAACGCAAAGCTAATGCCGAAGATGAGTCTTTTGGGTTCCCCTGGTCACACTATCACTCTTGGAGGGGGTTCCGAGTCAAAGAGGTAGGGCCAGGGTGGCACAGGAGAGGTAGGCGCCCCCCACTGCTCAGGCCCTAGGACTCTCATTTGCTCAAGGGCAGACTGGGACTTGATTCCACAGCTGCCTTGGGAACTTGGGAAACTCCTGGTCAGCAACCAGGCTGGGGAAACCACCTCACTTACCTAAGGCCCCAGGCATCTGTCTTTGATTCTTTGGTAAGTCCATACCCAAAAGCAAAGATAAAAAGATTCCTCCCTCCCCCTCCCAAATCCCTTCCATCTTGTCTATCTATGAACTTTGTCCCTACTTCACTGCTTGCTCCTCCTCATGGGAGAAAAGAGGGTGGCTCTTCTTCCTTATATGTTAGGGCCTGTATTAGACTTGGCAATGGTCATGATTTTTACTCACAGCATCACTGCCTCATTCAGTGGAGTTGTGCAGTGCACTACCTGTACAGCTGTCGATGATGACCCTGAGGAAGCCATGACTAGACAAGCATGCCAGAGACACGAAAGTGCAAATGACTGCACACACACACACACACACAGTCAGTAAGCCACCAGCATGGCAAAGAAAGGAAAATAGCAATAACACCAAAACCAAGAGAATGACCTGTTTTAACCTAGACAGTGATCAAACGGTTCCATGTAAACTGATTTTAGTAGCTTCTTCTTTGGCCCTAGAAATTATGCTTTCCCTTGAGGAGCTGATGTAGCACTCCAAATGATACATTCAGTACTGGAATTCAGTGTTCTGTTTCTCTGCAGGATGGTAACAGAGACTGGATACATGTCCTAGTGTCTAATTCTCCAGTTACATAATTAGTAACTGTGCATCTTGGGAAAAAAAGTCCTGCTACAAGATAGGATCTGGCAGGAGGCAAAGCTGAAGTTGTTGTGCAGGGTAACATTTTTTTAGTACTAAGGCTTCTTTAGCCCCAAGTCATTATTAATTGTTTCTTTCTTCTTCTGTTACATTACCATTGTTATTATTACTAGGTGACCATTGTTAAAAGACTGTTGCTTCAGAAATTTGAGAATGAGAGAGTGGGAGGGAGAAGGGATGTGACACCGCCCTCATCTCCAAACTACTGCTCTCTGCCTCTCCTGAGAAGCTTCCAGATGCTTGTGTCCTATCTCCAATTTTCATGAGACCCCCTTGCTTGTCACAGTTCACTCTTTGGTGAATCACCCTGTGCAGGGCAGGGCACATCAAGGGAGGGAAGAAAGTGAATTCAGGTAGCTAGAAGGCACTAAATCTATGGGATACATCGACCCATTTCCTTTTCTTTTCCTTTTGGTTCTTCAATTGTATAATTATTTCTTATCCACAGGCTCAATAGATCTTTTTCCAGAACATGTAAGCTTACGGTTCACCTAATGGGCCATCCTTTAAGATCTCTAATCATCCTCAAAGTTTGGATTCAGCTCACTGACCACTTGAGGAGACCAGCAGAGGTCTGCTCACCGGAGCTCCTGAGCAGGGACTGACTTGAGCCACAAGTGGAGTCGGGGCCTTTTTTAGATGTTAATCTCCCTCAAACAAAGAGAAGTTCCTCCTTTGGAGAAACGCATCTCTGCAGTGCTAATGGTTGAGGTTGATCTGTTTGTTTTCTGAGGGGGCATTTTATCTGCTCTCTGGAAAGTACCAGAGCTCTCCTCACAGTGGTGGTGTCATCCTCCCTTTCATTCTCCCCTCACTCCAGACACATGTACTCTTGATTTCAAGCCCGTTCTCCGCCGGGGATGTCCTTTTTCTTTAGCATGCACAGAAGATGAGAATAGTATCATCTACTGACATGTCTCTTAAAGTTTGAGAAGCAGTGTTGGCAACTGCAACCACAACAAACAGTCCACATCCAGGGTGCGCACTTCTGCCTCGAACACGGGAATTCAGGCCAATTCAAATATTTCCAAAACACCTCTCAGAGCCAAATGCTCAGCTCCATGCACCGGAGGGGCAAACACTTCAGTCCTCCTCTCAAGGAGCTGTTTTTAAACAGCCCTCCCCATTAATGTTTTGGTTAGGTTTACCTAAGAAGATCAACACTTCACAGATTCCTAGTTACTTCTAGGTCTAGTCTATGAGGTTTTTGGCTATGCATAGTTTTGTTTCGTTTTGTTTTTTAAGCTTTTATTTATTTATTTGACAGAGAGTTACCGAGAGCTGGAACACAAGCAGGGGGAATGGCAGAGGGAGAAGCAGGCTTCCCGCTGAGCAGGGAGCCCGATGCGGGGCTCGATCCCAGGACCCCGGGATCATGACCTGAGCCGAAGGCAGACGCTTAACAGCTGAGCCACCCAGGCGCCCCATTGGCTATGCCTAGTTAAAGCTTAACACTCAATGCCGTCCGTCCTTGGGTGTAGTCGGTACTAATGGTAATGAATATTTAATAGAACCAAACAATGCACAGGTAGCTTTTTTGACCATGGTGTCTGATGACATGAAGAATGGATAAATGTAAAATTACATGATTTTCAAGAGATTAAAATGGTCTGTCAATGCTGAAGAAAAGGTTGATCAGAACTCTCCCTGGGTGTCATAGAGTAAGCTGCACTTTGCAGAAGACATTTCCAAACATCTATACTATGACAACATTCCTTCCAGATTTTCCGAGACAGTTCCAGTTTCTATTAATTTGCTCTCTTGTTGCCATAAATAGCCTCATACTTGTCATACTGGGTGCCATGTATTTTGGTTTATAATCGGCATAATCACATGGGTCACTCTCAAATTTTGAGGCTGCATGTATGTTATATTTTTTTAAAAAGCTGAATCAGGGCTATAAAATTTGTAGTTTGGTTTAAATACAGGTATTTAACAATTTAATACTTTTAGCTTCCCCCAGCACAATATAATTGTACTATTCATAAGAAATTAATATAATTCTGTGCACACACACACCCTACGTATGGTGTGGGTACCACTCTTGTCCTTGAATCCCCGTATCTCTGGCTAGACGTTCATTTGGAGATGATGATAAACACCTCAATGGAAGGTGCTTCATGATGTTGATACTACAGGAGAGGGAAAAACAATGTTTCCTCTATTCTTCTAAGTGTTGACTGGGACCCATATAACAAAAGACAGATTCCTAAGAGGAAAAAATGAACAGGAGTTTATTAACAAGTATATCTCACATGTCCACGGGAGAAACCCAAGAAATTGAGTCACTTAAGGCGGTGGCGTAGAATTTAGGTATAATACAATCTTCAGCTCGACCAAAGAAAGGACTGTGTTGGGGAGGTGAAACGTGGGGAGGTGACCAGGTATATGAACAGGGAACGCATGGGTAAGGGTCATGGTGCAAGTGTAAGCTGGTGACTTTGCCACTGATAAGCCCTTTGGTGATTTAGAGTCATCCTTCTCTTCCCACTACAGAAGAGGAGACACCCTTACAGACGGACATTTCCTTTATAAATATACATGTTCCTTAAGAAAGGGCAACTTTTATTCTGTTTTCAGAGCTTTTCTTATGTCTGCTGTTTCTTAAAATAAACAGCTCAAAATAATCCGTATGCCAAGAGGAATGTTTGGGGGTGGCCTCTTCTGGTGCCCTACAACACTAAATGCACTTGTGGCCTTCCAGGGACGGGCCATAGGGTGAATGCTAATAAAGCAGCCCTGAAAATTAGCCCAGGGCCCAAGTAAACAGGTCCTGAGCCACAGCGAAGAAAGCGAGTCCACACAGTTGCGGGTGGGAGCACTGCGCAGGCTCGCTCCTCCTCCCGCCTGGCTTTGGCACTCACAGTGTGGGAAGAGAACCCTGGGGCCTGGAAACAATTTCACAGGCCGATACATTTTTGAAACTAACTGCAGGGTTGCTGGAGCCTCCAACTTTGGGCTCTGTTTCCCACAGTAGCCTTCAGGGGAGCGATATGGAAAGCTCAAACAGGATCAGTTTTCCAAAGCCATCTAGCTTCCCACCTGCTGCCCCGTGGTAAACCCGGAGCTTCCTGATCCCACTGGAGGCACCCTTGTTAAGGGCAAAATGAAATCTTCCCATGGAACAATTACTCACCAAGCCCAGCTCTGAACAAGACACCAGAAGTGAGTTTTAGGGAAGTTATAAAACACGGGAATGGGGAGTTTTTACATTTTTGCATATCTGTATTTGAAATTTCTGTCCTCAGGCCCTGTTCCTGAGGCATCAGCACTAAAGTTGTGATCAAAGGCTCCCTACTAAATTAAGGAAAGGAAATGTACAGGGCAACAGCTATAAAGAAGACAGAGGAAATCCCTGTACGGTCCTTTCTCTTGCATCACCTCCTCCTTGGGAGCAGGGATGGTTCTGGTTTTCCTGAAACATCCTTCCTAGAGTTTGAATGCAGCACCCCCCCCCACTTCCCCCCCACACACACATTCTGTCCTTACCAGCAGCTGTCCAGGGGCTGGGGCACTTCATGTGGTGAAGTGTTGGGTCAGCTGTACATAAGATCCTTAACCCTACATTTATTTTAGGGACTAAAGAGTGGAGGGGGTAGGAAGCAAGGATACTCAGACTTTAAATGTTACCTCCGATCCATTGCACCAGGTAGCACTGAAAAGCCCATAGCAGTAAGGAGCAAATACAATTGGCAGGTGTTTAACAGTTAAAACAGCTTTCGTGGCGCACTCATTACGTGCCAGCCATGGTGTTAAAAGCTTCTTACACGGGACAGTATTTTATCTGCTCCACTGTTGACAGGTTTATATTATTTGTCCCCTTTTTGCAAAAGAAGCAGCTGAGACTTAGAAAGGACAGGGGATTCGTCCAAGGTCACATGGGGAGTGTTGGTGAATGCAGGATTCAGGAGCACCCTAACTCCAAACACGAAGATGACAGGGAACTATGTGCTTCTGAATTTTTCACAGCTTTTACCACTCATTCCAGTCATTTGGGATTTAACATAATCTAAAAGGTTGCACCAATTTTCATGCCGGCTTTTATAATCCCACCAGGACTGCAAATTCCTTGAGGTCAATGACTGGATTTTCTACTTCTTTGTGTTCTTCAAAGTGCCTACTATAGCAATTTGCACAAAACAGGCAATTAAAAAATATGCACATTAATAAATCGAAAAGGCGAGAGTTAAATTACTAATTATCAAGTGAGTTGAAGAAAAAAAAAACAAGCCTACTAAAATAAAAAATGGATGAGGATTTGTCTTCCGCATTTCCCAGGATGTGGGTCATTTTTTTTAAAAGGCAAATTCCAAGTCTATCTTGAGTTCCAAAGGAGGGGAATATCAGAGTCAGGTTAATTAACTTTCTGAAATCACTACATTAGGACTGAAGAAGGCAGGGCAAGCCTCCGACAGCATCCTGGATGTGTCGGTGGGCAAGGATTCCAACAAAGCTCCGATGTAAATCAAGCTTGGCTCCCATAAGCCCCAGATTCTCACGACTTCAGAGACGCCTCCTCTAATCCTCTCACTCTCTCCTGAGGGCTTAGAGAGCCTGCAGTGGCCGGAGGGCAGGAGTCACAGAAGCTCAGCCCTGGTGCACACAGGAGCCGAAGCTCCGGAGTCAGCAAGATAAGCAGCGAAATCCTTTAAGCCAAGACCCTGGGGGTAGACACGCCGGGGACCCAGGTACCGGAATGTTTCTAGATTCCGATCTGCAAGGAGAGAGACGCATTCTGACATCACAGCCTAACAGAAAGCCAAGTTAAGGGGCCACGCTGCTTTCCTCCCGAGAGGCCTGCATTGTCTACACTGTCCCCTTACGAGCAGTGTGCCCCCCACGCGTGCGCATGCGCGTGCACAAACACACGCAGCTACCCTCCCTGTACAGCGCCCCCCTTTGTTTGCTTTATCCAGGTGCACAGCTGCGATGCTCCTAGACAGTGCTGGACGCCAGGCCACCATCTCCCTTCCTGAGGGCAGCGGCTCACGAGGCAGGAAAAAGTGAGGAAAGTAACACCAATATGTTAAAGTGACTAAAATCCCCCTCTCCCTCTGGGCCTCTGATAATGCCGCATAGCTGTCACCTGGATTTTGTTCCAGTAGGAGGTCCCCTCCTTAAAGACATCTTTCTGGGGATGGGAAGGACTTCCTTTTCAACCTTGGTCTGGCGCCATTTTTGGCTGTCGTCTGTGGCCAAAGGCAGAGCCCAGCCTTCGCAGGCCAGTTCCCTCCCAGACGTGCGTCTCAGCCAGCAAGGGCTCGGCTGGCAGCGCACATCTGAGCTCCCGGCCTGGGAGGGGAAGGGAGGGGAAAGGGGAGGGAAGGGAGCGGAAGGGAAGGGAAGGCAGGGGGGAGGGGGAGGGGAGGGCCCCCCTCCCAAATGCTCCCTTCCCGGAGCTCCCTGTTCCTCTCCTCCCGTGAGGCCAAAGCCTGCCACCGAGCTCCAGTTTCTCCCACTGTAATGGGATATGCTGCCATTAGGGGCCTGGCGCTGTGTCTGCTGTATTAAAAATGAAAATATTTGCTTCTAACTGCAGTCACCGTCTGTTTGTAACCTTTACTCCTACCCATATGCCAGCCTGAAACCACCACTACAGCCCTTGGGTCTTTCTTGGACTTTCCGGACAGACTAACCTCCCACTTCCTCTTGGAATTTTTTGAATAACCAAGAGCTAGTCTCATGAGCTGTTTGTCACTCCAAGCATAGTCCGCTTTTTTAAAGGGCTTCACGTCGTGTGTCACTTCCAGGCCCCCACAGTGAGGACCATGAAAGAGAAGGTAAGGATCAGAAATGAAAATTGTGCAAACCCACAGAGTTCACTATACCTTTCAGAAAGCAACCGGGAGGATTGAAAAAGAAATTGTTCATGTTATGAAAGAAAACAAATGAAAAAATACAACAGGATTTAAAAAATATTTTTGGATAGTGATAGCATGCCAGAAGAAGAATAATCCTACTTAAAAAGGGGTAAAACCCATGGGAATTTTAAAACATCTGAGGATGTGTAATATTTAACAATGCTATAGCTCTAAGGAGAAATGAGATGCTAAGAAACATAGTAATTATATGGGTCAGGATATTAATAAAGCAGTTTAGCTTAAAAGCAGGTGTTAGGGCACCTGGGTGGCTCAGCTGGTCAAGCGTCTGCCTTTAGCTCAGATCATAATCCCAGGGTCCTGGGATGGAGTCCCGCATTGGGCTCCCTGCTCAGCAGGGAGTCTGCTTCTCCCTCTCCCTCTGCCCCTTCCAGCTTGTTCTCTCTCTCTCTCTCTCAAATAAATAAATAAAATCTTAAAAAAAAAAAAAAAGCAGGTATCAAACACTCAGTTCTGGGTAGTAGTCTTAGCAATTGAAACTATATGAGACATTTTTTTATCCAGTGCTGGCATAAGGTAGAAGCCCATGCTGGCCCAGTCAGTTGCCCATACTTGTTATTCATCATTTCTTGGTTACCAAGAAAATTATCAAAATATGAGCGGGCTCTGGAAAACAAAGCAAGCTGGGATCTCAATATTCTATGTCACCGGGGAGGAGATCTAAATCTAGATTGGATGAGACAGTGATGGGAGAGAGAAGGAAGAGACTAATCCTGCCAACCTCATGAGCAGCTGAACAGTCGGATGTACACTGTAGAGAGAATATGACGCATTCAGATGTGATCACGCAACCCAGTGCAGAGGGGTCTGTGGTGGGGATTCAGGAATCAGATAATAATCAAATCTTGCAGGAAGTGGTACCACATTTCTATGCATACAGAGTTACAATACATCTAGAAGTTGTAGGCATTCCTGTTAACAATAACACACCTGCCGATCTCTGTGCTAAGAGTTTCACATGTTTTATTTCACTGAATCCTTAAAACAAGCCAGTAAGACAAGTACTACTTTTATCTCCTATTTTTAGAGGGAAAAATTGAAGTTCAGGAATGGTAACCCCACTGGTAATTGCCAGAGTAGGGATCTGAACCACAGCTCAGGGTGTTCCATCCTGTGGCGTCTTGATTCTCCAATATTCACCTGACACTTTCCTCCCTGGATACCTCCACTAGAGTAGGAATGGCCCTTATTGGTTAATTGATCATGGTAATTCATTGACCAGTGATGGTTCAGGACCTCAGACTTGGACCAGTCAGCCTCTAACATTTCCCATGAACAATTATTGATCCAAAAAAAGCATACGACTGAAATCAGTCTAAGCAAATGAATGAGAAGGACTTGGATTCCAAAGAACGAGGAGAAATGCTCTCGCTCTCGCTCTCTCTTTCTCCCCCTTCCCTTTTCCCTCTCTCCCAAAGAGAATAGAAAAGCATATGGCACCAACTGTTACATGAAGCCACCAAACTACCAGGTAGAGAATTCACCTTAGGATGAGGTTTTCTTCGTAGATGGCTGTATGGACAAATAGAAGGAATCCGGGTTGTTGATGACATAATTAAATGGCAGGGATCAACAAATATTGAGGCTTCCCTACCTCTGGATTTCATTTTTTGAGCCAATAAATGTCCTTACTGTTTAAATAACTTTAAGTTGAGTAACCATTCTCTACAACTGAAAACATCCTAATACCTACCCCATGAGTCTTTCTCAGAGAAGAAAGGGAAGTGTCCACTCATGGATGATCTCACTCATGTGAAGGCATCCATAATGTGCTCTGTTCATACATGAGAAGGGTGAAGTCCAACATGGTTAAGTGACCATGTTGGACCTCTTAGCTAGTAAGTGACAAGGCTGGAATATGTACCTAGGAGGGTCTGACACCAAAATGTGCTTTCCAATAAGCACGATGAAAATCTTGGTCAATAATGAAAGGTATGCAATCATATTCCAGTCCCATGCAGAAGTTAGGAAGGACGTGCCGAGGATAAAGCCTAACAAGAAATTTGGTTTTCACTGCAGAATGCCAGTCAGCAAGGAACTTGTGTGCTGGCGTGGGGAGCCCCTTGTATGGCTGGGCCAGTGTGGCAGGAGAAGGGAGGGGCTGTAATGAATGTAAAGAGGCTAATCCCTGACACACTGAATGCTGGGTGGAAGACCAAAGATCACTTGTAGACTCTACAGATGGTGTGTGTGAGGCTACTGATCACCCCTCCTGCCCTAGTCAGGACTGGCTCAACCCCCAATGGAGGCATGGCACCTCAAGTGGAAATACTTAGAAGAGACAGACGCTGTTAAAAAAAAAAAAAAAAAAAAAAAAAAGACAGAAAAAGGGAAGGGGAGGGAATCCATAGATATTAGGAACATGGTCATTATGTAAGTGACAAAGTGACTCCCTGCCAGATTGTTGGTTTATCGGGATGTATCTCCTCTCTCTGGTCAATGCTGCACTATATGTAAGTTTCTAATATCTGTTTGCAGTGTATTTTCATGTATAACATATTATTTTTCTAAAACTGGTAACTGTTCTATCCTAAGTGCTTGCTCAGAAGTTTGCATCTGAAAACTCAAAGTACAGGGGTACCTGGCTACCTTTCCCAATCTCTGCCTGTTCCAGAGCTGGCATATATGTCTTCTGACCTTGAATACTACACTGTTTTTAGGGAGTGCCATTTACAGGGCTCCTTTCAAATGGTACAGTGCACAGCCTGAACAACCATACCCCAGTGTCCTGCCTGGTTCTCTAACTCCTTGTCCACTATTTGTCTAAGACATTTTCTTAATTGTGTCTGTGCCTGTTTTCACTATTATATATGAGATAGATCAGCGGATTTTGCCATAGTTGCTCAAGTAGCCAGCGTAAGGCAAAATGTTCTGGTTTTGGTTTCAAACAAAATGTGGGCTGGAATTTCGGGTCTGCTACTTACTAGCTAGTTGGCCGTGGCCAAGTCAATCAACTGAACCACTGTTTCACCATCTATAAGATGAAATGGATAGTATCGACCTCATGGTATTAATGGAATGATATGTATTAAACAGGATCAAACAATGTTTATTTTTGTTGTTATAATTATTCTTATTATTAATACTATCAAAGTCCTTAGCATGGTGTCTGCAACAGAGAAGATCCTCAATAAATATTAATTTTCTTCTCAAATTTCTATATCAACCTGTCTCCGGTCTCTCTGCAGGGGATGAACCCAGTCCAGAAGATGCCTAAATTCTAAGTCAAGAGTATTCTCTCCTGAATATTTTCCAAACTGGGTGGGAAACATTTTGCAAAGATGTCACTTAAGTAGTTCTGGGTTGAGGGAAGAGGGAAAGAAATTCTTTGGTGAAACATCTGAAAAGCACTCTATTCTTTACCTGCTCTTGAAGATCCCCGTTGTTTGTTGGCATATTAAAGGCTTTGAAAAGTCTTCTCATCCCAAAGAGCTTATTTAATTGTTTTACCAGGTATTTCTCAAATCAATTAGACTATGGATTCTTTTTTACATTAGACAAATTAACATCTCACTTTTGTGCTCTATAGAACATGCATTGGGAAATTTTGGTTTAGGGACAGAAGCTAGGAAAACTGGGGAGCACCAAGAAGAAGGTTGGTGTGACCAAAACGATGACACAAACCAGAAGGGATACTGGGACAAAATTCTTCAGCAAAGTTCTAGAAGGGTCTAGAGTTGTGACATGATAGGTGTTTATTATTCCCTCTGGGCAGAGAGGGAGAAATATGGAAGCAGAAGAATGAAAGGCAGCAAAAAGGAAGAGGAAAGCCACTTATCACTAGTTTGAGCATTTACTGAACAACTACTAGGAGAAAAATGAGAACCATCATGTGAAGCAAATATGAATAATGTTGTCCCTTGTTAAAGAAATAAAGGAAAACAGAGGAAACAGAAAAAGTAAGAAAAGAAATAAAATAGATTAGAAAGGGAAAGAAGACATGTTTGAGAAAAACCTTGTCAAGATTTCCAGGTGGCAGATTCCAGTCTTTCCTGCTTCACACAAGCTGCCTAAGTAACCTATCTTTAAGTACACGGCAATGCCCAGCAAAATAAATTACGTCTTTTTTTAAGTGAATTCTGCCAAAAGATTAAAATTTTGTTTAGGGGAGAAAATGAACAATGAATACATATATTAGAAAAATTCAGTCTTTAAAGTGGGCAACAAATTAGCTAAGGGCAATAATGAAATGCAACGGTATCAATGAATATTTATGGAGCATCTCTACAGCAAATATGAAGGACTAGGCTCTGAAAGAGCAGAAGAATAAACCTAAAACTAGAGAGGAGGCAGTTTTTCAAGTGTGCCTTTAGAATATGCATCCCATTCTGTCATTTCATTTGCAAAAAAATTGTCAACAAATTGTCTTCAGTGAAGGAAGATGGGAAAACAAAAGGGGAAAATTAAAAGCTTCATTCAGAGGCAAGCTCGGCATCTGGGAGGCAAGTTTCAGAAACTCTGAAATATTAATGTCGTTCTTGGAATATTGGAGCTCATTACTGCCTCCTGCCTGTCCTGCCTCCTCCCCACCAATCTGTCCTGCCATATTGTCTCCAGCCTGCCGGCCTCCCTCAGCCCTTAGAAAACGAAGGTCCCAGACATAGAGATTCACCTCCTAAATGCTCTCCTCCCTTATGCCGGGTTTTGTCTTGGGTTAGCCCCTCCTTTTTGCATGTGCGCACTCATTCATTCCTTTACTCATTCTTTACCAAATATTGATCGAGTGCCTACTCCAGACCCATGTGGGTGTGTAGGGCTGTGTAGGTGTGGGGCACTCAAAGGATCTGCTCCCCCTTCAAACTTTGTTGAAATGAGAGTTCTCTTCCCTCCCCAGTAATCACAGATTTTGTAGGTTTTTATTTTGCATCTTGAGAAGACTTCTCTGATGTTTTCTCCAGAAAAATGCAGACACCCTGGTGAACCGTGTTTAACACTATAGCTGATTTCACTTACTCTCATGTTTCATATTCTGTCACTTTTTTGACAGGAGTAATGTGTTTCCGACCTGGGTTGTGGGACTGTTGTAACAGGGAGTGGCGATGGGTGCCCTTACCCCTTCTGTCTTTCTCATTCCAGCATGAGAGCTGGTGCACAAAGAGCTGGATGCATAGATCAGATGACGTGGCCAGAAGCAGCATGCTGTACACAGGATGGCAAACTGTTTGTGTAAAGACCAGATAGTAAATATTCTTGGCTTTGCAGGCTATACGGTCTCTGTCGCGAGCAGTCAAATGCCCTGCAGTAGGACAAAAGCAGTCATAGACAATTCAGAGAACACATGAGCATGACTGAGTCACAGGAAAACTGTATTCATGGACACTGAGATTTGAATTTCGTTTAAGTTTCCCATGCCATAAAATATTATTCTTTGATTCTTTATCCAACCACTTAAAAATGTAAGAACCATTGTGAGCTCACAGGCTATAGCAAAACAGGTGGGGGCTGGATTTGGCCTGCAGACAGTCATTTGTTCACTCCTATTGTAGCAGACAGAGAATCATCTCAGTGTAGGATCAGTCTATGAACATTGTCCATGTCACTTACCAGCTGGGAGCCGTAACTACTAATTTAGTTTCTTCCGGCCTCTATTTTCTTACCTGAAAGTGGGAGTAATAATTTTGCTCTTGCATGGTGAGGTAAGGATTAAGTGAGAAGGAATACAAATAAAGTACTTTTTTTTTTTCATTAAAGAGAGAGCACGCATACACGTAGGTGCAAGTGGTGGGGGAGGGGCAAAGGGACAGACTCTTAAGCTGACTCCAGGCTCAGTTGGTCAGGGGGCTCGATCTCATGACCCTGAGATCATGACCTGAGCCGAAATCAAGTCAGGTCCTTAACCAACTGAGCCACCAAGGTGCCCCTCTCTTCCTCTAAGCTTAACTCTGCTTTGCTCCAACATTTTCCATTTCTATTAATAACATCACCAAGTTCCAAACATCTAGATCAGATCTGATTCCTCTCACTTTTTTTTTTAAGAGTTATTTATTTATTTCAGTGAGAGAGAGAGCAAACAGAGGAAAGGAGCAGATGGAGAGGGAGAGAGAAACCCAAGCAGACTCCTCACTGAGTGCAGAGCCCGATGCGGGGCTCAATCCCATGACCCCGAGATCAGACCAGAGCCAAGAGTTGGACACTCAGCCACCGACTGTGCCATCCAGGTGCTCCAAGTCCTCTCACTTTTTTTTATTCGTAAATCTTGTTGGTTTACCTTTCATATTTTCCTAAGGTCCATATTGCTGACACACTTTTCTAGGCTCTCGAAGGCCCACAGCCCATGCCAGCCCCGCATCCAGCCTTCAATATCCCAGTCCCCCCTCCAATCCAGCCGCCCAGTTTATCCACAAAGGACTGCACCAGGCAGAACTGAAACCTCGTGACGTGCGCCCAGCACTACAGAACAAACCCTCCTCGATAAGAGCTGAGTGACCTTCCAGCATCTGTCCTGATAGCCTGTCTTGATGTGATTTCCTACAAAGCTAACCACTCCATCTGTGCCTCCGTTCCTTGGTGTCCACTTTTCCCTCCTCCTGGGATGCCGAATTCGTCAAGGCTCTCTTATCAATGTTTCCTTCTCCAGGAAGCCTTCAACTTAAAGTCATCTTTAATTCCTGTGAATGTCCGATAGCATTTCTCTGTACTTCTTTCTTGTCAGTCATCACTCTCTTTGTGTTATTCATATACGTGTTTATTTTACTAGACCAGTGATTCTCAAACAGAGGTGACTCTGCCCCCCAGGTGACATGTGCTGGGAGGCAGTGTTGGGAAATGGTTTTGACCATCACAGTTGGGGAATGGGGAAGGACACGGCCGGCATGCCCTGGGTAGAGGCCAGAGACGCTGCCAAGCGTCGCACATCACACAGAACAACCCCCACCCCCAACAAAGAAATGCCAATAGTGTGAGGTTGGGAAACCCTGGGCTAGTTCTGAGTTCTTGTAGAAAGGGCTTCATCACCCATTCCTTTGTGTTTCCTACAGTTCCTAACTCAGTCTGGCATATGGTCAGTGCTAAATAAATATTTGTTGACTTAACGGAACAGTAAGAGTTTTGGAGAAAATGCGCAGTCCTAAGGGATGACACACAACACTGCTTTACGGTAGTGTCCGGGTATATGTGGACAGTATGTGTGCTTCTCCATACCGGAGGTCCTCCCTCACCTCCCTTGGTGCGGGGCGCAAGTGACAGCCCCAGAGGGTCTCCTGGGTGGCGGCATCAGTCCAGTGATTCACGTTTTAGAAGAGTCCTTCAAAATGTTTATTCTTCTATAAAACATGTAAAATGATGCTTCATTTTAATACTGGAACATGCTAGGCGTGTAGCTTGATTCTGAATTCATTGGATGATTTTAAGCATACCAAGGTGATCACACCCTGAAAAGCTGGCCTCCCTCCTTCAGTCCGGCCTGCAGCTCAGCCATCCCCGCAAGACCCAGACTTTGACTACATTTCTGAGGCTGCCATTAATTTAAACAACCTCATATTTTTACAAAAATCCCTGCTCAGTTTTCTCCTAACTTACACCACTAGAGTTTAAGCCAGATTCTTTTCAGTCTGCTCTCAGAAATAGAGAGCCACTGGACATAATAGGACACCATCACTGTAACAGTAACAGCTGAATCCTTCTGATGGATAAAGGACTTGTTCCTGGCTTTCCCATGGACTGAATTAACAATGTAACCTCCCCAGCGGTCATCAGGGGTGGGTCTCCAGTCTCTCATTGTCCTTCTCTTTCCTGCTCATTGGTGCTTCCTCCAAGGTAGGCACAGGAGAAACAAAAGGGGACATTCATCAGTCATTTTAGTAAATCCCGATTTTAAGTGATGGTTAAGTTTAGGTTTGTAGATAATCTAGGGAATATCTACGTTCATACCCATTAACATAAAAAACTGCAGCTTTTTGGTAATTGGGCTTAAATCCAATTGTATTCTGGATATGTCTGAATTTGTTAACTAATTCTCAAATGTCACTTCTCTTTTATCAAATCGTTTCCCGAGTATCTCTTATGTTTCACAGGAAGCACAAATTTTAAAATAGTTGTTTCTAGTCTAGGATATCATACTTAGAAGTAAAATTTATAATAATCCTATAATGGAGATATTTATGAAGAGTTTTTTTATGCAGGAAGGATTGACTGTATACAAATTTCACACCCATCCCTTCATAAATAACTGTGAAGACTGAAGTGTTTTTGAGGCTTGCCTGTAAGACTACAAACAATAAGCAAGGATTTGCTCCTGAAACAGCCCATAGTTTATTCAGCATCTTCCACCGAGGGTGATTTCAGTCCCTAACTACAAAAACATACCAGCTTTTCAGTAAGACTTGTATTCCCAAGTGACACATGGCCTGTGACCGCAGGTCATGAGGTGGGATGATGTTGCTGAGCAACCTGGCGACGCTGGAGCCCATAGGAAGAGTGAATGGCTTAGGGAGAGGAAAGTTGATCTTCCACCCCATTCGCCCCATCTGCAAAATATGCTTCCAATAATCTGATTTTGGCTTGCTTCTCTTAAAGATATATTATTATTGAACCGAATAAGGTTTTTTAATTTTGTATTTCAGAGTGCCCAGTGAAGGTCGTCCATGTTATATGTGCAAGGTGCCATTTCATCAATGTTACAGAATACTTTATAGCACCTCACATGCCCTCTTATTTAATCCCCTCAGCAACACCATGGGATAGGTACTGCAATTACTTGCATTTTCCAGATGCAGAAACAGAGGTTGAGAAGGGTTAAGAGATTTGCCCAAGTTCACATACCTGTCATGCCAGGGCCAGAGGTATATTTGAGCCCAGCAATGTCTACTTCAGAGCCTATGTTCTTTACAGCCATCAGGGTCCCCTCAGTCTCACCATGAGGGCAATAACTGTGTGTGTCATTAGATTCTCCAGGTTCCTAAATACCTGAAGGTGTTCTCTTTTTTTATTATTTTAAGATTTTATTTATTTGAGAGAGACAGCATGAGAAAGAGAGAGAGCATGAGCGGTGTGGAAAGATAGAGGGAGAAGCAGACTCCCCGCTGAGCAGGGAGCCCGATGTGGGGCTCAATCCCAGGACTCTGGGATCATGACCTGAGCCGAAGGCAGACGTTTAACCGACTGAGCCACCCAGGCACCCCTGGAGGTGTTCTTTTAACTTAAGACTTCATAAGACAGAAGAAATAACTAGTGAGACAAACTGAACATATATTTTGAGATGAATTGTGCACATATTTGGACAGTTATATATAACACATATGTATTTATGTGTATAGGACATGCATTATCACATTATAAGCCCAGGACTTGGGTTCACATATTAACACTGTCATCTGATGCTTGTCCTTAATAAATTACTTAACATTTTTTTTTTTTTTTTAAGATTCTATCTACTTATTTGAGACAGAGAGAATGAGAGAGACAGAGAGCACATGAGAGGCGGGAGGGTCAGAGGGAGAAGCAGACTCCCTGCCGAGCAGGGAGCCCGATGCGGGACTCGATCCCGGGACTCCAGGATCATGACCTGAGCCGAAGGCAGTCGCTTAACCAACTGAGCCACCCAGGCGCCCCATTAACATTTTTAACCATTCTCATTTTCTTCAACTGTGATGGAGATAATAATAAGAATATTCCATAGGGTTGATTCTGTGACAATTAAAATGAGATCATCTTCTAAAGCAAGAGAAAATAAAGAATACTTGTAACAGCTGACACCAGAGTTCTAAGAGAGAGAACCACCTAGAAAAAGAATATCTCAGTGTGGTTTTGATTTGAATTTCCCTGATGGCTAATGATGATGAACATGTTTACATGTGTCTGTTAGCCATTTGTATGTCTTATTTGGAGAAGTGTCTGTTCATGTCTTCTACCCATTTTTTGACTTGATTATTTGTTTTTTGGGTGTTGAGTTTGAGAAGTTCTTTATAGATTTTGGATACCAGCCCTTTATCTGTAGTGTCATTTGCAAATATCTTCTCCCATTCTGTGGGTTGCCTCTTTGTTTTGTTGACTGTTTCCTTTCCTGTGCAGAAGCTTTTTATCTTGATGAAGTCCCAAAAGTTCATTTTTGCTTTTGTTTCACTAGCCTGTGGAGATGTATCTTGAAAGAAGATGCTGTGGTCGATGTCAAAAAGGTTACTGCTATGTTCTTCTCTAGGATTTTGATGGATTCCTGTCTCACATTGAGGCCTTTCATCCATTTTGAGTTTATCTTTGTGTATGGTGAAAGAGAATGGTTGAGTTTCATTCTTCTGCATGTGGCTGTCCAATTTTCCCAGCACCATTTATTGAAGAGACTGTCTTTTTTCCATTGCATGTTTTTTCCTGCTTTGTCAAAGATTATTTGACCATAGAGTGCAGGGTCCATATCTGGGTTCTCTATTCTGTTCCATTGGTCTGTATGTCTGTTTTTGTGCCAGTACCATGCTGTCTTGGTGATCACAGCTTTGTAATATAGCTTGAAATCGGGCAACGTGATGCCCCCAGCTTTGTTTTTCTTTTTCAACATTCCTCTGGCTATTCGGGGTCTTTTCTGGTTCCATACAAATTTTAGGATTGTTTGTTCCAGCACTTTGAAAAATGTCATTGGAATTTTGATTGGGATGGCATTGAAGGTATAGATTGCTCTGGGTAGAATAGACATTTTAACAATGTTTATTCTTCCGATCCATGAGCATGGAATGTTTTTCCATCTTTTTGTGTCTTCTTCAATTTATTTCATGAGTGTTCTGTAGTTCCTAGAGTATAGATCCTTTACCTCTTTGATTAGGTTTATTCCGGTGCTTGTCAAAGAGTAACTAGTATCTCGATTATTCAGTTAACATTTATTGAGCGCCTACTATGTAGGATATTTTAACAGCACTGGGGATACAGTGTTGAATAAGGGAGGTTTCCTGCTCTTGACCTTACTTTCTAGTTTGTCCTTCTTCCCTCCCTCCTTGTCTCCCTCCCTCCCTTTCTTTCTTTCTTTCTTTCTTTCTTTCTTTCTTTCTTTCTTTCTTTCTTTCTTTCTTTCTTTCTTTCTTTCT
>NW_023270314.1:12936637-12953185 GCF_011800145.1 Mirounga leonina
TCTTTCTTTCTTTCTTTCTTTCTTTCTTTCTTTCTTTCTTTCTTTCTCTCTCTCTTTCTCTTTTTCTCTTTCTCTCTCCCTCTCTCTCTCTCTTTCTCTCTCTTTTTTCAAGTAATCTCTGTGCCCAGCATAGGACTCAAACTCACAATTCCAAGATCCAGAGCCATGTACTCTACCAACTGAGCCAACCAGGCGCCCCTTGCCCCTACTTTCTAGGCAGGGGCACAGAGCAAAAGCAGACTAGGGAGACAGACAATAAACAAGCAAAGAAAGAAATGAACAAGATTTTTTCAGATAGAGAAAGGATTGTGGAAAAACAGTTTTCAAAGGATATGTGTTATGAGTCCTTCAAGACAGAGGTGAGGGGAGGAATGAAAGCTAATTTAGTTCAGCAGATCAGGGAGGGCTTCATAAGGAGGGACTATTCAACCAGGACCTGAGGAGCAGGAAGGAGTCAGCTGTGTGTAAATCCTGGGGCATTCACTCCAAGCAGAGTTTGGCAAGAACAAGGCTACAAGCAGAAAAGCAAAGAGAGGTGAGACTGACTATAATAGACCAGGGAGTAAGATGCTGCATTGATTTCCTAGAGCTTTGCCACAACAAAATATCACAAACTGACTTAAAATAGCAGACTTATTTTGTCGCAGGTATTGGAGGCTAGAAGTCCAAACTCAAGGTGTTATCAGGGTTGATTTCTTCTGAGGGCTGTGAAGGGGAATCTGTCCCCTCTCTTGACTTCTGATGGTTTGCTGACAGTCTTGGGCATTCCTTGGCTTATAGGTTTATCACCCAGTCCTCTACCCTCACATGGCACTGTCCCTGTGTCTCTTTACCTAATTCCCCTTGTTATGAGGACACCAATCTTACTGGATTAGGACTTACCTCATGACCTCATTTTAACTTGATTACCTCTGTAGAGACTCTATTTCCAAATGAGATCCCAGTCTGAGGTATGGCGGATTTAGGACTCCAACAGATCTTTTGGGGGATACACAATTCAACCCATAACAGTAGGACACAGAAAGTTTAGATGTTATTTTTAAGCACCGATGTGAAATGCTTGGTACATGGCAAACAATGAATGGTAGCAAATATTATTATGCAGAGAATTTCTTAAAAATGCAAAAAGTTAACAGAATGGGGTTATAAAAAATGGAATTTGATTGTGTCACTGAACTGGCTGAAATCCTTCCAATGCCCCCCCATCTTCAAACTCTGAGAAATTCCAAGTCTTTATGAGGTCCACAAATCTCATAGGATCTGAGTCCCCTGTGATCTCCGACCTTGTCTCCCACCGGAGACCAGCCCCTGCCTGTTCCTCCCACTCTATCTACACTGGTCTCCTTGTTGTCCCCAAGCGCCCCAAGCATGCCCCCCAACTCAGAGCCTCTTTGTGTTTATTGCTTCTGTGAGGAACGCTTGTCTGCCAGCTATGATCCCTAATGTCATACCGGCTTCACTTCTCATACCTCTCAGAATAATGCCCTCATCAATTTCTGTCTTCTTCTTCACTGAACTTTTCCTCTTAGTTTTTATAACTATTTAGACTTATTACAAAGACGCGCAGGCACACACACACACATCTGTCTTTGTCACCAGAATGTTAGCTCTGTTAGGAAAGGGAAATGTATGTTCTAGTATGTCCATTACTAGAGTCACAGCCCCCAGAACAGCGCCTGACACCTAGTAGATGTTCAATATGTTTGCTGAATAAATGAATCAAGGGTGCTGATGAAACCAGGTGTCCCTATCCTCATTCAAGTATGATCTTCTCTCTCTTTTCGATTCTGTCTGCAATCCACAAATGTCCCACTATTTCTTTGTTTCACCAATGAACCAACCATCTTGGTCCCCTATAAATTGGTCTATGTTCATTGTTGAACACTCAGCGATACATATTTAAAGCACAGATTTTTATCTCAGGGACATCGAGTTAACAGCTATATTTCCATCTCATTTTGTATTCTTCATCTACTTGCAGTTATATAAATCTGGGTTCTTCAGGGATGGGAGGTGAGATGCCTTTATGATGAAACCCAGAATGCTTACAGATGTCCTCTTCTCTGTCCTGCAGTGGCGAGGGGGGGCTTCCTAAGCTCCAAGAGAGCAATTAAGTCAAACAATTACTAAGAATCTGAAACATTTCCCTCTGAAGAATAGAAGTAAATTAGACAGAAACCAAATTAGAAACAGGAATATTTATTGCAGTACATAATGTGACTTCAGATGCACCGAACCACACAAGAAAATCAATCAAATTGCTTTAGAATCCTATCTTCTTGTATTGCTTTGTTTCATAGGCACAGAGAGTATAACATGAGTTGATCATGTACCTTATGAAACTAATTTAAAAAGAAAAGACTTTTGACTATTTCCAAAATTTGCATCAGTCTTTAATAGAAGAAAGGCTGCCACTGCTAACGATATTCAAAAGAATGTGCTGTAAGTCCTTAAATTAATTCCAAAGAGACAGTCCAAAAATGTTCTAGAAAAGGCATCATCACTGAAATAAATGAATAGCTTCCCAATGTGACCACTCAATTAAGTGCACAAATTTTGCTGAGATAATTATAAATTCAGGCATACCTTATAATAAATTTATACATATTGGGGTGCCTGGGTGGCTCAGTTGGTTGAGCGGCTGAGTCTTGATTTCGGCTCAGGTCACCATCTTAGGGGCGTGAGATGGAGCCCTGCGTCTAGCTCCACACTCAGTGGGGAGTCTTCTTGAGATTCTCTCTCCTTCTCACTCTGCCTCTGTCCCTCCCCGCACCCCACCCCCAAACCCTGCGCTTGCGAGGGCTCTCTCTCTCTCTCTAAAATAAATGAATAAATAAAGCCTTTTTAAAAAACAAATGTATACATACTCAGTTTATATTAAGTTTTCCAGTATGCATCTTGGTTAATCAAAAAATGTTTCACTACAGTTTTTACAAATTGTTTATGAGAGAACTATATATTCTCCAAGAAAAAAAAGATTACCTAATTTGAAAATGCATGGTGCTGGTGACACATTTTAAACTATGCAAATAGTTATAAAAATCACTTTACTATTCTCTTACTCCATTAATTTCATTGAGGTTCCTACTTTACAGAGAGGCCCTCCTTAAAAGGGTACTTACTCAAAAGACATTCCTGATTAAATGCCATAAGTAATAAAACCATTATCAAGAAGGAGGCGGAACAGAGAAGAAAGGAAGGAGGAGGAGGAAGAGGAAAGGGGAAAGAAAACCAAACATTTGTGAGTGACAAAGATTTCCAAATTCCAGCAAATACCCCAGTAATTTCAATTAATTAACATTTACTACAAAAATGTTAGTATTTATCACGCCCTTAGAGTTTCATTCCCAGCCTCAACTGACAGTAAGTTAAGATGTGCCTGTCTTTTGAGCTGTTATTATATTTGCAGTTTGAAGTCAGCGGCCCATTTACCCAGACTGGCCATCTCCTTCAAGTGAACACTACTCTTGTTCTCACGTGGCCTCATAGACAACTTCAAATAATTTACCAGCTAATTCAGTCAGAAGAAGCAGATCAGTAATGTCCACAGACTCATTCACTGTAATCTGAGAAAAAGTCACGAGGGTATGATAGAACTAATAGCACCCTGGGAGATTAATGGAGAAGGGCTGGCTTAGAAAGTTCTCAGCAACATGGAATGTGCTCCTTCGTTACTTGGCTGAGGCGTGTTTGGTCTTCATTCCACGGGACAAAGATTTCTCATCATGCACTGAGGCATGTTTCAGGAAAAGATAACTGTTAACAGTGGGAGAGCTTCATGCTGAAGTCAAAGGCATTTTGGTGGAGGCAAACAACACAGAGGTTTCTACTTACTATAGAATCAGAGGGCTCGACTCTAGTTAAAGTAGAGAACGAGTCTCATTCTGGATCATCTCAGAAACATAAATTGCTCTAGAAACCTAGAGGTAGTTATGGAGCGCTGGTCTCAAAATGAAAGTGCCACTAGGGAAAATGGAAACAGAAAAGCTGAAACATATTCCCTCGAAGTTCCCCAGAGCTTTTCTTCACGCCCAAGGCATTTCTGGTGGAAACGGCCTTACGAGATGAGAGTGTTGTTTTGAAAATTAACCTTGTCTCTTTGGAACATTGAGAAAAATACTTCGGTATTTCAGTTCTTCCACTCCTGCCTGCTTTTCAAATAAAATTTATTTTTGAAATATTTTATCTCCAGATTAGCTAAATTATTTAATGTTGTTAATCTCAAAACTATTTAATGATTCAAGATTTCAGGGATTTTAAAACTTCATAGCCAAATTTATTTATTAATCATTTTTTATACCACATGTATTTATTGAGCCCCTACTGGGCACTGGAGATACAACCATGAAAAGACCAACAAGCTCCCTACTCTTAGGAAGCTTACTTTGAAGTTGGGAGAGGTGGAGAGGTTTCCAAAAGGGAATAAATGAATAAACAAAAAATATATATAGCAGATATTATGTTTCCTGAGGATCAAAATAGGGCATTCTGATAGAGAGGGACAAGTGGCTATTCTAGATCAACTGGTCAAGGAAGTCCTCTCTGAAGAAGTAAGAGTAGAGCTGAGTATCGAGTGACAAGAAGAAACCAGTGATGCAAAAATCAGGAAGGAAAAGCATTTGGGGCAGAGGGAAGAGCCAATGCAAAGGTCTTAAAGCAGAATGTGTGTGGTCTGTTCTAGGTACAGGAAGAAGGCCAGACCAGGTAAATGGGTGGGAATGAGTTCAGAGTAGACATGGAATAATCCCCGTCCAGAAATTAGCAGCTATTGCTGTACCCTTGATTTAATTGGTAAACATCAAGGCAGTAAATTCTGATCTGAGTTCTGTCCCCTTCCAATATTAACTGCACTTCACTGTTTTTTTTTTTTTTTAAGATTTTTATTTATTTATTTGACAGAGAGAGAGAGAGTGAGAGCAGGAACACAAGCAGGGGGAGTGGGAGAGGGAGAAGCAGGCTTCCTGCCGAGCAGGGAGCCCGATGTGGGGCTCGATCCCAGGACCCTGGGATCATGACCTGAGCCGAAGGCAGACGCTTAACGACTGAGCCACCCAGGCGCCCACTGCACTTCACTGTTAATGAACCTAAAATAGTATGTTAATTGAACTTTCATGTCCAAAAATCATCTTATATATCATCTGCCTACAGAAAAAAAAGTTGAAATTATTTAGCTTGACATTTACAGACCTCCAAAAACTGGCACTAATCAGTCTCTACAACTTCATGTCCCTCTACTCCTCTCATAAATACTCTCCTTTAGCCAGACCTGTACTCCAACACTCCTTTTATTTTAACCTCAATTTTTTTCTCCTGCTATTCCCTATCATCCAGCATGACCCACTCCCTCCTCTCAACAAAGTTCTATCAATTTCTATCAGTCAGAAGTCTTTTTATAACTAGCAAAAGAAAACCCAGTACAAAGTGGCTTACATAAAAAGAGGAACTTTCTAGCCCAAGTAAATTAAATGTCGAAAGTAAAACAAACTTTAGGCAGACTTTTATCCAGACGCCAATGTTGTTTGCTTTGAGATTATCTTGACTCTGCATGGCTCCACGTGCTGGCTTCCTTCTCAGGCTGGCTTCCTTCAGGATGGCAAAACCGGCTCCAGAAGTTCTAGGGCCTGTGCAGGGTCGAATAGTGTTTCCCCAAAAGTCACATATGTCCACCTGGAACCTGTGAATGTGGCCTTATTTGGAAATACAGTCTTTGCAGATATAATCAAGTTACAGTGAGGTCATACTGGGTTTCAGGTGGGCCCTAATCCAGTGACTGGTGTCCTTAGAAGAAGGAAGAAATTTGGACACAGAGAGAAGTGGAAGGAGGCTCTCTGTGAAGACATGAAGACAAGACGGCAGCAGAGATTGGATGGATGGGGCCACATGCCAGGGAAAGCCAGAGACGGCTGCCAACCCCTGGAAGCTAGGAACGTGCAAGGAAGGGTGCTTCTCTAGAACCTTCAGAAGGAGCATGGCCCTGTCAACACCTTGATTTTGGACTTCTGGCCTATTGAATTGTGAGAGAATAAATTTCTGTTGTTTCAAGCCACACAGTTTGTGATTTCTGTTAGCAGTCTTGGGAAATTAACACAGGCCCCCTCTCCTTCCCTGCCATGTAGGGAGAGTAGAGAAAGATATACCTGGTAGTTCCTGTGGGAAAGAGAAACTTCTCTTCAGAAGCCTCAGCAACTTTTCCTCATGTCTCCAGTCCCATGTCTGAATCAATCACTGCATCCAGTTCTACTTGGAACTAAGAGATTGTCTCTCCCATCTAAACCACAAGGCAAAATGGGGGACAAGAGATTCCTGTCCCCTCCCTGCCCCCTCGGAAAAAAATAGCACTTATTTCCATTGTCGTGAAAAGAGAGAAGTAAATCCTAGGAAAGGAACCAACTCTACTATTTGGTAGCAATTTAGATGGTTTTGGCTAGAAGTTACAGAAAACCTGCCTCTAACTGGCTTAAACATTGAAGAAATGTATTCTCTCACATAATAAGAGATCTAGAGGCAGATCAAGCTGTGGGCATAGTACAAATAGGGCTCCTGCTCTGGATCTCCCTTATTCTCTAGCCTTCACCTTCCCCCATGTGCCAGCTTTGTCTTCATGCCAGGGTCTCTCATGATCTTAAAATGACTGCCAGAAGCAACCAGGGCAACCAATATCCTTTTTCTGTGCAGTGGGAGAGAATAAAAATCTTATTCCCAATGATGAAACAGAAGTCCTTCCTTTTAGACTGATTGGACCCATTTAGCTCACATGCTTACCCCTAGACCAATATTAATTGCTATGGAAATGCCATCCACTGGTTGGCTTAAGCCTAATTCCCTGAACAAACCCTGGGGGAGGGGAAGAAAGAGAGGGTGAGATTACCATAATGGTTTAGCATTAGACGAATCAGAATTCTCCCTTGGAGCTAAAGATGGAATTTGCTTCCCCCGATTTATATGCGCTGTGGCAGGGAGGGTTTCTGAAAAATATGATATGGGTGAATGGACGCTGGTTAGGCAACCAATGTTGCCCACCACAGCATCATTTCAAGTGCAAATCGGATCTTACTTCCTCCATGAAGCCTCCCCTCCCCTATTACTCTAACCAGAAGCAAACTCTCTCTCTGAATTCTTCAGAACTTGTGACTCACACTGACATTTCACACTTACCATAGAGTTTTAATAATATTTACATACATATTTCTAATCTCCTGAATTCTTAGAGTACGTGTACATTGCAATATACATAGTATATCGCCTTGCCCAGAATATTTTATGCTCACAAAAATCTGTCATTTATTTGAGTGACTTCTAATATAAACATGGAGAACCAGGCAGCCTTTAAACTTAGCAATAGAGATATAGATCCAGCTCACAAATTCAATCCTTCCTTCTTCCTAATAGAAATCTCCCCTTGCTCATTATCTCCCAGGAGTCTTTTATGCAGACGTACTGATGATTCTCAGCCTTTGAATTTGTCTGTACTGAATACAATGGTTAGATTTTGAATCTAATTAAATAGAGAGAAGCACTGATAATGCATGACTAGGCTAATATTTTGAGTAAGAATCTAGATAAGATATAAATACTAGAGTGATAATATAAGTTTCATTATGGAAGCTGAGAAAGATAAAGGAAGGAAGATCTCTTCAGTTGTGCAAAGATGTTTTGGTCACTTTTTCCGTTTTAATAACAAAAATCACAATTGTATTTATCCATTCAAACTGTAAGTTTTTCAGCGCATTCTAGGTCTAATCTGGTAATCATACATGCAAGTTTCAAGAGTTCCATTGCTCAACACTATGTCATTAAGTCTCTATTATCTTTGAAAACGATTGTACCATGTTCAGTAACCACATTTTTTAGAAGGATTTCTTATCTAAAATCTCAGTAATCTAGCATGGATTTTGATTATTAATTCATTAAGAGGATTGTGACCACTTTGAAGATGTCTTGATGACATCTGAAATGTTCTCTACAAGTGAATTCTAGTATTTCTGATGGTTATTATTGTTACTGGTAATGAATAATGTAATGTCCTGGTCCCAGTACATAACCAATAGTAATAAAAGTGGTCAATATTGCATTTCAAGGTGAATTCATCTTTCAAAGAATGACAGTGAATAATTAAATCCTTTATTTAAAAATAGAAAGAGTTGAGAGTAAAATGTCTGTAGACAAAACACCTGATTTTCCCTCTAAGGGGGAAATGGGAGCAAGCAAATTGGATACACACACTCCCAGCAACCTTCCTCTAGGTTACTAGGGATAACAAAGCCTGCCTGACCTGAATGCTAAAAATGCATTACCATTAATTTACCACCTGAGTAAGCTTTGGTCTAATTTTTAAAAAGAACTAAGGAGAAGTTGAACTCTAATAGTGATTCAAATCTCCAGGAACATTTAACGTCTGCTGACCATTATTCAAGTCACTAGACAGAGTAAGAAAGAACATTACTAGACAGTTCAACACCCACATTTTAGTTCTGTGCACTTCCAGGCCCATCCTTTACCTCTTGCTTTCTAATTACATATGTATTTAACTCTTCGATAGACCCATTAAAGAACTATTGATGGGCTGGAGATGGTAGGAAGGAGGCAGGCAGAGAGAGGGCATTTCAAAGATAATAGCATAAAAATGGTCTTGATGCGGCTGGACGGAAGGCATTTCCAAGGCATAATTTTTTTTAAGATTTATTTATTTTATAGAAAGAGAACATGCATGTTGCATGCAAGAGCAGGGGGAGGGGCAGAGGGAGAGGCAGAGAATCTCAAGCAGACTCCCTGCTGAGTGGGGAGCCCAACCCCAGGGCTCAATCTCACCACCCTGAGATCATGACCTGAGCTGAAACCAAGAGTCAGACGCTCAATTGACTGAGCACCCAGGTGCCCCATAAAATCTTTTTAAATTCCCAATTTCCCAAGGAGAAAGTTGGTTTGGGACTGAGGACAAGGGCCCTGGCTGGTTACTTCGCTCACAGACACTGGGAAGCAAGCAAATGGTGAAGGGGGGGTGGAGGGGGCATCAGCTTCTCAGTCCAGACGCAGCTCCACTTCCGTATTGTGTGACCCTGAGAAGTTACCTAACTTTTCCTAGGCTTCAATTTTCACATCTGCAAAATGACAGTGATAATAGTCCTGCCTTGCTCTGCAGGGTGGTGGCGAAGATTCAACCATCTATTCCACGTGAAACGGCTGGCAAAAGGTCTGCGACGCATGAGTGTGAGCGACTGTCACAATCAGGGAGAAGGCGGCCTGTTCGCAGCTCCCTCTCAGTGCTCTGGCCCACAGCTGTCAGCCCCCGCCGCCCCCCAGCGATTATCCACAGATGGAAGAGGCCACTTCCCTCCTTTCTTGCCTCCTCATTTCCCTCATTCTGCTTCTAGAATAGTTTATGTCACAAGAGGTGAAAATAATAATGTCTCTATTTAATAACATTAACCTTATTTTCATCCTTCCCTCAGAAATGCTCCGCTATTATCAAATTAGTCCATTTTGAAGATGACATCCCCTAGAACTAATCAAACCGAACAGCTTCTCTTCCTCGATATTACCCTCGATTCTCATCCATTAGGGTAACAACTTGCACGACTTTTAAAGGAGGCTGGGCCCACTCACTGCAGACTGTCAGCGCTGGGCGACCGCAGTGGCGACTGTTTACCGAATGCTAATTCTTCTCTGTATGTGGTGTGGTCTGGCTTTCTAATGCCCACACTCCGTCAAGTCTGCAGGGAGGGGAGTCGTTCCTGCTCCACCCACAATCTAGTCCTCTCTTATCTCAGTCGTCTGCTGCACTCTCTAATACTAAACTCTGCCACGCCACATTTCTGAATACAGATAGTGAATGATAATGATTTAATAAATCTTAGCTCTTGATTACCAAACCAGGGGAACATGGCATAATCTAACAGTGGAGTGCTATTTGAAATCTGTCGCTATGTCTGAAACATACATCTGGTGTGTCCCGGACGTCTAGATGTCCTTTGTGTTTGAGATGTTACTGATGCTGTTGTTTCTCTCGCATACAAATGTCCCCTGGAAGGCAGGTGTAAAACCAAAAGCCCTTGCTTCCTCCCCTGCTTTCGAGGCTGCATCTCAATAATTCTAACGATGTCTGCATGACAAATGAAAACTGCATTATTTACATACCTCTAGTCAATGATAGAAAACAGCTAGCCATTTGGTGTTACTTCAGACTAAAGTTTCAGATGTTGGGCCCAAATCACATCTTCAGATCTCGCTTTTTTTTTTTTTTTAAATCTATCTTGGTGAATTCTGTTTAGAGCATGTATTTATACATACCACTCAAATGGTAGAAAACTGATTGATTAAACACACGACTACCAACTTGTGGGGCCTTTAAAAATGTGTTACATTCTGTCAAATTTTATATTCTGCTGAGAAAAAAATGTTTATAAAACCAGTTGCGGATTACTGCTCCTTAATGATTATAACTCTTTTGAAAAAAAATGTTTCCCTGCTTTCTTTCTTTCTTCAGTGTGAATATGATATATGCTCATTATAATAATTCAAACAGTATAGAAATGTACAAATGTGATAGTAGAGATCACTTGAGACTCCACTCTCTGAAGATAGCCACCATTTACATTTTGCTGAATATCCTTAGCGGTATTTCTCTATGAATATGTACATGAAGATGGAATTCTCCATAATGTCCTAGAACCTGGCTTTTCCAGTCAGCAATATGTTTGGACATTTTCCCATGCCCATAAAGATAGCTCTGCATTTGTGTTTCTCATTATGTCCTCCTTTCCCTTCCAGATAAGAGTATGGTGCATAAGTGGGATGGTGTAGAAACAGGTAAAGGGTGGAGGGAGAGACATTAGTCTCCATCATCATAGTTGATGATGACATAGTATCCACTGTACTGACAGACTATAGCTTTTTACCTTATCCCTTCGTGATTGATGTTTGCTTCCACTATTTCACAATTATAAATTTATTGAGCTCCTAACCCCCACAACTTTTTTTTAAACCTATTTGTAGATACCGCTTTATGTTAAGCCTGACTCTTGTCTGAAATATCTTATAGTTGAGAAAAATTATGACAATGTTAGTTCTGTTCAATTCTGAATGCTTTGTTGGATGCCTGTGATTTATTTTTTTAAAGTCAGTCTCCTGTTTCTCGATAACATGTAAAGTAACCTATGTAAAAGAAAAGCTTTATTAGAATATGAAGAATTGTTTTTAACTGGCTTTCCTGCATAGCAAACAATTCGAGATTTACTTGCTAACAGAAAATTGCTGGTTTGTGTGTCAATTTTTGCTTATGGTAGTTCTGACAAATTACGCAAGAATATGCAGTTTCATCCCTGTAGAAAACCTGCTTTTCATAAGTCAGTGGGCTCCAGTAAACTGGAAAAGGTTAAGAAGTTTACCTAAGTTATGGGACAGATCTGACTAGTCATTTCATTTCCAGAAAGTAAGACAAAAAGACCAATTCAGAATATTAGCAGTTTAACTTCTTATGTTTAGGAAGATTCATTCTTTTGGAAAATACTATGTATGCACAATCATTTATTCAACCACTAAGCTATGATGTGCATTATTGCCCGCACGCACGCGGTCCCAACACATTGATGGCTCAGGGCTGGGCAGGTATGTTTCTAAGCCTTTGCTGGTGTCTCAACCTACAGTTGAACCAAGTGTAGTCCCCTTTTACCGCCAAGCTCCTTCCAGCTAAGTCCAGAAGCTGAGTGGCAGCTCTATGCACACCTAACTTGAAGTGAGGACACCAGAGTCTGACCCCTGTGTAAACCTGAGGCTCATGTACACCTCAGAGTTGTCACCTTCACATCCAACATGAGGGAATATTGGGCCAATCTCACAGTTTTTGCAAATGCCAAATCATATGAAAGACTCTGGCATACCGTAAGCCTTTAAAAAGCACTATTTCGAGCTACAATATTCAGTGTCAAAGTAGAAAAAATTTTTTTTCTATTTGGTCCCCTTCATGACTCAAGTCAAAATAAGAAAAACCAAAACCAGTATGTAAATCTATCCTAATCTGTGTAAACTAACAAAGAATTAAAAGTTACTTTTTTAGTTAAAAGCCAGGCTCCTTTTTTTCTTTTTCTCAACAGATTAAGCATATTGAAAAAAAAAAATCTTGAAAACAAAAGCCAGTCGCCTTTACTTAAATACTTAAGGTGGTGGCTACAGTTTGGTTCCTGATTCTTATCTCTACCCTGGTTCTGAATCGGGTTTCAAGCTCTAAGTATACTAATTGCTGGTCCTTTGTTCAAAAGGAGCACCTTAAAGACCAGTGGAAGAGAAACTGTAACATGAAACATGATTTTATCTTGTCCCCACAGATAATTAGAAAATCGGTTCACCTAGTGGTGAGTTGGTATGACTATCTCAGTCAGAAGCAGATATTAAAGCTGCCGAGGACAGTCAGCTAGTGACCCAGCCAGTGTCACTGGGTCCCATTCCACAGCCCCAGGAAATGGGAAAAGCAACAGCAGTTGACCGGGAGTCCTCTTATTATCCAGCCACCAAAGACCTCGCCTTAATTTCCCTGTTTCTCCAGTTCTTTCTATTTAAGCTTATTTATTTCTCCCCCATTTGTGGATGAAGTCCTTTCCTAACATAGCCCCTCTCGTTCGAACAGAACATGTTATAGAGATAAATTCTTCTCATCTGTAGAACCACACAGTCTTAAAGGGGGAAAAAAATCTTTGTGAATCTTTGTGATATTTTACTCCGGTCCTCTCGTTCTTCAGATGAGGAGAGAGTGTCAGAATAAGAACGAAAAGCAGGAGGTGCAGAGGGAGAAGCAGACTCCCCACTGAGCAGGGAGCAGGGGCGGGCTGGCCTTGATCCTAGGACCTTGGGATCATGACCTGACCCGAAGGCAGACATTTGACCCACTGAGCCACCCAGGCGCCCTTCCAGAACACTTTTTAAATTTGCTACAGCTACTAAGTAACTGTTTAAGTTACCCCTAGTCAGTTTTTAAATTAGGTGAGCTCAATATTTTTCTTTTCTCGAGGGAAGAAAAGAGCGAAGAGCTCCACTATGTCTCCCGTGGTCTGTCCAGCCTCAGGCAGTGGCGCCTCTCCAGCACCTGGACCCTTTTATTGACGGCTGTGTCCACATCTGATTAAAAAGTGGGGGAATTCAATCAGGTGGCTGATTGTCCTGAGCACCCTTTTCCCTGTCTCACCCAAAAGTCTAAAGCTACCATCTTCGCTTCCAAGACAAGAAAGATCTGTGATTCTTGCCCTTCATGACTAGTAATAAGAGAACACATGTGGCAATAAAAGTCTCCCTTGCAGTGTTTTGACAACAAGTATTTTTGTCGAATATATTCCCCTCACCAGACATTAGAATTTATTTTATTCGAATTCTCAAGACGATTTTTTTGCCCCATTAGACTTTTGTATACTTAAGAAATACATTACTTTAAAATTATGGTTTTCATTAAAAATTATCATTTATCTTTTCCTGTATTTACTTTTGTTGCAGTAAATTGTGACATTTTTCTGTTCCTATCATAGCAAGACAAATTCACTTTGGGAAGATAAATGTCACATTTTAATGAAAACCAGCGTATGGTGTGGATGGGGATAGTGAACCTAAAAGGGGTGCAAACAGGCGCACGCTTTGACATTTCTCATTCTTCTTAGCCACAGCGTAAGATTTACCTTTATTTTTTAATATTGGAGAAATTACCCTGCAAATCCCATCAGGAAGATAAACTAGATATCTTGGGAGTTCATCAACCGTCACAAACCTAATCCAGAAAAAAAATTCCTGACACAAGACAAATTTGCAGTTAAATGAGAAGTGGAATAAAGCAAACGAGAATTGGAACGTGGAACGTTTTGTACTCCCAATAAGAAAAGGGGCCATACGAACATGGCACAGAACACAGGAGGGCCCGTTGCTTCCATTCAAGGCTGGGGAGAAGAGAGGCGGGCCCAAGGCTACACCACGCGGCTCCTGGGAATTTCAGCTCTGCGCCCTGACTCGTGTAAAAGTGAGCTGCATAACTGACTTAGTGTTTTTTATGTATAAACTCATATAGTTCATAGGGGATATTCATTTTTTTGGCTGCCCAGCATCTGAACCTCTTTCCCAGGTTTGGGGAATTTCTTTTACTGTGAGTCATGGCGGGAAGCAGGGCCTGCCTTCCGCTGCAGGAGCAGAAGGAGCGGATAGCAGCTTTTCCCCTTCCAGGAATAGAGCGAAGGTGCAACCCAGGCTTTGGCCGACCGCGTGCTCCCAGTCAGATCATGGAGCCTCACGCAATTTCTGCAAATAGGAATTCGCTCCAGCTGCAGGGATGACGACAGCCAGTGTCCAGCAGCAACAGGAGAAGGGGAGGGCATGCAGCTGCTCGTGCTGGTGGCCGCCATGCTACCGGAGACCCGCCCGCGGGCTGGCAGTGGCCTCCCCAGGCTCACCCTTCAGTGGTGTGGGGCTGGGAGTCTCCAGGCCTCACATCTCTCCTAGTTTTTGCCTCCTGTCCCAACCTGATTTTCTAGGAGCCCTTGCTACTCAAACTGTAGTCTAGAAACATGCTGGGAAAGCAGAATCTGAACCTCCCCCCAGGCTTACCGAGTATTAAAGTATAGTATGGTGCCTTGCACAGAGTAGGACCTTAATGAATATTTCTTGAATGTATGGATACATAAAAATGTGTTGAAATCTGATTTTGCTGAAGCTATCTGAATGAATTTCTGCAAAACATATGTATGCAAATAGCCCTTAGCCCAATGGTTATACTCTTGAAAAAACATTGAGTATTATATATAATGAATTGCCTTTTAGATGCATTTCATTGATGTTCAAGGGACTCTTATAGTGAATCCTTCTGTAAATTCATTATGCCTCTTCAAGTGGATAATCACCCTTTCATTTATCTGTGTTGTTAATTTGTATTCTTTAAAGCAGGGCACGCCCACAGTAAAGATTACTGTAATCAAATGATTTGTCACTGAGATGACCATTGAAATTCTCTCCATGGCCCTCCTTGTTTTGGTCCTTGTCTGTCTTTCTATTGGTTCCCGAAAATTCCAGCTCCACATGATCAGCAACAGCTGAGCAACCAAAATGGATACAGAAAACAGTTCTTTTTACAAATTCAACCAAATGGTACAATTCCAAAGCACTGCGCTGTATTGTACTTGGCTACCTGCAATTACTGAATTAAGGGCAACTTGCCCTCTCAGTTGGCATCATGCCAGCCTTGAGAGCCTTCAACAGTCATCTCAAGCCAATGTTGGTAGAGTGCCACTAATAAAGTGCCTAAGCAAACACAGAGCTCTCTGGTTCTCACCTAGAAGAGAAGAGCTCCTAAGAAGCAAACCTATTTTTAAGAAGCTTTGTTGAAGAAAGCTGGAAAAGAGATAGTCGTAGTAAGAATCTGAGGAGGAGGAAATGCTCCAGCTTTGCACTCAGAGTGAGTCACAGAATTATTTGCTGTGTTCTCAACAAAGTTTCTTAACCCTCTCCATCTTTAGTGTCCTCCTACATAACCTAGAGGTAGTAAATAGTTATCTAATAGGGTGTTGCGGGCATTAAGTGTGAGAAAGGATATAAAGCACACTGTCAGGCACATACTTATTGCTCTAAATACTAGCTATTGTGATTGTTGTACTCCTACTACAAGATGCCCAGCACATCAACAACTTATGAGATGATCCAAAACTCGTCATAGCAACACATATTTCAAAGATAACAATGATTTTCCAGTGGCATTGACTTCGATCCCCACCTCCCACCCCAAACACCACAACTTTTTTTTTTTTTTAAGATTTTATTTATTTATTCATTAGAGACAGAGAGAGAGAGAGGCAGAGGGAGAAGCAGGCTCCCAAGGAGCAGGGAGCCCGATGCGGGACTCGATCCCAGGACCCCAAGATCATGACCCGAGCCGAAGGCAGACGCCCAACCATCTGAGCCACCCAGGCGCCCGCAAACACCACAACTTTTAAAAACTGTGGTCACCATGGAATTGAGACGTTATGGTGCACACAAACACAGGTTTTGGCATCACATATATCATGGGTAGAACTGCGCAATCATAGACGTTATTCCCCTCTCTCCTTTCTAAGGCTACACGATTTTTATTCAGGTATAAGCCTCTCTCCCCCCATAACCCATAGGTGGAGGGGAAACTCACCTTGACAGTGGACTTAATGGGCCTTTGGGAATCCCTTTCCCCTGGTCAGAGTGATTGGTTCAAGAATTCAGGCCTCAGTCAATCAGGGCATCAATCCCGTCACAAAGACAGATTTAATAATTGATCAATGAGATGTGAAGAGAGATGTAGCAGTCATGAGAATGCACCTCAGGGGCGCCTGGATGGCTCAGTCAGTTGAGCGTCCCACTCTTGATTTCTGCTCAAGTTATGATCTCAGGGTCATGAGATCTAGCCCTGTGTGGGGCTCTGTGCTCAGTGGGGAGTCTGCTTGAGATTTTCTCTCTTCCTTTCCCTCTGCTCACACCCGCCCCCAATCACAGGTGCTTTCTCCCCACCCCTTTCAAATAAATAAATAAATAAATAAATAAATAAATAAATAAATAAATAAA